>NC_056737.1:831941212-832021212 GCF_019279795.1 Protopterus annectens
TTTAAAAACCTTTTTCTTTTTTTTGAAACAAAAGGGAAAGTTTGGTTTTTTTAATTTTTTTGTGGGTTTTTTTCATGGAATGTTATGTGTAATATTGAATCATGACAGTAGAGGGAGATGTTTCATTATGTTTATATATGTTAGTAAGCACAAGCACTTTATTTTACAATGTTCGTATGAATTTTTATAATTAAATTAATTTATGTATTTATGTATTGTATTTATATATATTTACATGTTCATAGGTTTTAATATATTTAGACATTTTAAATGTTATGCACACGCACTTTATAGTTAGGTTTTAATTCAATGTAAATATTAATGAGGCTTGTTGGTTCATAGGCTTATTTTGAATGTCTTTGGGGGATTTACATTGGTTGGAGGGTTGGCAATTTAATATATATAGATTAATTAAATGGAAACACATTGTCTGATGAAGTCCAAGTGTTTGGATGAAAACGCTGGGAATTTACTCTGTGTAATTGCGTTAATGTGGATGGTCCGTGGAGCTGGTTATTAAAAGATTTGAAGTGGACTCGTGGTTTGCAGTTTCCTTTGGCTCGCAGCACTTGTTCGGTGTTTGTGGGTACTTTCAAGTGCTTTCAGTTGTTGTTTTTCACTGTATCTGTAGGTAAAACAGGGGTGTGTAAAGTCCGAATTACTGTTATTTCACATTGGCGAAATAAGAAATGCAGCCAGAATGTTGTCAACCAACTGCGAGCAGACATATTTCATAAATCGCGCGTTGCAAAACACAGAGCCTAGAACCATGTTGGGTACTAAAATGAGCAATATAGCCAAGTAACTGCAATCTTGTATGTGTTTTTATGCAGGCTGGACTTCACTGTAGCCAAACAAATAACTTCAGACAAATAAGTGATTAAATGTTTTACAGAAGTACTGGCCTACCTGTCTTACAAAGTTTCTTAAAGGAGGACTTTCAGTAGATGTATTTGCAGCCAAATCATATACTCCGATTATTTGGTCTTACTTCGTACCCTTCCACTTGACGTGGTTAACAAGAGATGTGTTTTTCAAAGGCAGAATATAATGCTGATCAAAATCTGGTAGGAACATTGCCTTAAGTACAACCCAAGACGTCTCATTTTACACACACAAAGGTTTAGAATAAGTGAAACTTGCATAACGGACAACAGCGGTTTCAGAGACATGGCTGACAAGCGATGTTAAATTCAAAGGCAGAGTTTTTTGTGGATCAAACTTTTCTACGAACAGTGCTTGAAGTAGGTCTATAGATACATGCATTACAAATACACACACAGAGGATTATAAAAACTTAAACTCACATGGTGGCCAACACCACTTTCAGAAATAGTAAGTAGAAGTTAACACACTGCTTTTCATTACAAGATAAATTAGTTTTGCGTTAATACTGCAAATTAGGACTGTCACACTACTCTGAAAAAATATTCCAACAGACACTACGAGATCAGACATGATAACTTAGGCATGCATCTGTGATGCACACAAGACAGGAAGAGTATTAATTTTTCCTGCTCCTGACAGTGATGTTAAGTTTTTGGCCAGTAGTAAGGACTACGATCAGCAGTTTGTAGTGTTTCAGGCACTTGTTTGTCTGCAGGTATACGTATTTCTCAGCAGCTAAAATCTGGTTGTGAAAATACATAAGTACCGCAAATTAGCAAATTCAAATTAGTACAAGTGAAAGGCACAAAATCTGTTTCTTGTTACTTCATCTGGTAAGCTATACTGCCAGCTAAGCCAAATGAAACAGTCCAGCCAAATCTACACTTAAAAATTTCAGGTTAAAAATTATGCAGAGAAATACTGCTTATGGAACCATGTTGTATACACTACCTTAATTATTCAATACAGTTTTCACACAGGGAACTGCATGAAACCATGGTTTAACAATGCTTTAAACACAGATTATGAACATTAACCTTCAATCACAAGATCTTCCAAAAAGCTCTTGCCCCCCTCCATTTATAAAGTTCATTCACCCACAAGGTGTCTCAGCATTTCGCACAGGCACAGCCTGTATAAAACCGTGGTTTTCAACAAGGTTACCCTTGATACCACAGAAGGAGGACTTAGATCTGACTTCTCACACAAAGTTATTTGATTATCTTTGCACTTCCATCATGAAATAGCTGTATTAGTGATGTGCAAATCATGCCAGTCAGGCGATGTATAAAGAAAGTCAAGAAAAGATGTAGACAAGTTCAGCCTCACAGAAGGACTGCAGCTTACTAATGAGGCCGTTTCGTAGATGCTTAACCCCACAGGAAAACTGTAATGTGATACAGGCCAATACTCTCTGGCAAACACCCAATCACACACACACCCATGTTTCTAGGCTTAACTTGCAAACATCATGGTGGCAGCTTTACTGGTTGCACTAACTACCTCTGCATAAACCGTGGGCAGTGTTTAAAAAGCAGTACAATAAAAACATGACATGTGTCCATCTGTACAGGACACATTTCCCTGAGACAAATGTTAAAATTAATGATCTTACTATAGTTCATAAAACACTATAAACCTCACTGAGGTAACTACATCTTTCAGGACAGAAACAGTGTTTTCTAAAACCTACAGCTGCATACTGCTGCAAGGAATATAAACAATGCTTACACAATCAACATCTCATATCCAGTGGAATAAACCAGAACATGAAATCTATCATTAAAATGTTGATGCCCTGTATTTTACTTACATTTAAATTTGATCTGCTAAAAAAGGACATTTAAACGGTACTTAATAGCTATTACCCACATAGAACATATTTAATCAAATCTTATTTGTATCACATTTTACTGCAACGGTGCTACACAACCAGTAAACATTTTATAACACTGCAAATGCAGTTTCTAATCTGACTGTTTTCTGGTTTGGTTTCAAGCAAGAAGGTGGGCTACAATCCACAGAACTAAAGCAGTCACTTTCTGTAGAAGCAAAATGCAAAGCCAGCATTTAAGGAAAACAATAACTGCAGGGCTTACTAAAGCAGGAAACTGCAGGCAAGAGGGTAAACATGCATAGGTTTCAGATACTTAAGAGGTTGCCTTTTGATGCTCGTCAGCTATTTATTTTACATGTAAAAAACAGATAAATTACAGCTTTAGAAAACTGTTATCAGTTGAAAGCTTTAAAGATCACATGGCAAAATTTAATAAAACACCTTTTTTCAACAAGAGCAAACCCCACAACTGGCAGTAACAGGTGTGGCCAAAAGGGGCTGTTTCTACAATGCTGGAAAATGCAATTCAGAGATATGTTAGCTGCAATGACGACCTCATCATCATCCAATTTGCAAGTCTCTATAACGCACATAACTATTATGAGATGTAGAGATATTGCACATAACTACTGTGAGTGAAAAAATCTGCACTTTCCTGTGGTAGTCACTACTGGCAATCCATGCAGCGCTTTGGCACAGGCAACCCTCAACTCATCCTCCCACACAGATGCACACATTCAAATAGACACAGCCACACACTCTTATCTAGCCCTTAGTGTACAAAATGTCCCTGATTTATTTTCTTATTTTTGTCCATATCCTTGTACAGTAATCATGAATACTTACAGTCCGTCAGTAATGCCAGACATTACAGTTTCATTCTTATTATTCATAAGGTGCATCATGATGCCAGACCTGTTGCTCTCCCAAGTTTCTGAGAAAGTCCAAGTAATAGTTTAAAATCCTCCCTGGTGTTATCTAGTATTCCTCCCAGCTTTGTCCCAAAGCCAACATAACTGAATCACCTACGGTCTTTTTTATTTATTCGTTGAGTGGCTAAGCCCTGCCACAGCGTGCATTCTGTGATCCATATTCTCCTATTAGCAGGATATTGTGCACTACAGTAAATGCCCAAAGCAGTTGGCTTATACATTTCTTCCCCCTATTGGGCACCGTGTAGAATCTGTGCTGCTGTCCACAGCTCCATTCTTTGGTGGGTTTGAGATACAAACACTTGGCATGTTTTTTGGCGGTGGGAAGAACCCCACAGAGAGAACGTGCAAACACCAAACATGTATTTGTTGGATGTCAGAAACGAACCTTGTACCTTTTGCTTAGGAGAAAACTTTAACCATTATGCCAACTGGTTTGAAGCCTTCCTCCCACAAAGGCACCCCCATCCCTCTCAACTATCTCTGACTTTACAGAATTTTCCTTTTGCATCTATGTGCTCTGTCATTTGAAACTCATAGACCTTTGCAATCAGTGAATAATGCCAGATATTAGAGTTTCATACTTTCTATTATACAAAAAAATCCCCTCTTATACTAACTCTTCCAGTTAGTGTTGAGGGTTAAGGCTCCTGATTGACCATCTACTTTCTGTTTCAAGGGTACAAAGTTAAAAACTTCCCTCCCCGTTTACTTTACATTTATTCTCCAACACACATTGAGTATCCCTGGTGTCTACTGGTGGTGCAGAGAGCTAATACTCTGCTAAACAGCTGTGGATGAGTGCTGAGAGTACAGAGTTTGAATTTTTTAAAATGCCTTTATGTCATGATACAGAGAGTTATCCCTGGGACCTAGTGCCCCTTAGTGCCCCCCCCCCCACAAGCCTATGTGTTTTGTACTGCAAAACATTGTTCTTTTACAACATGATATAAAGAATTATCCCTGGTGGCTACTGTTCCCACTCCCCAATACTGCAGGAATTGCTTGTTAGTCTAGAGAAGTGTGGAGATGTGACCACACACCCACACACACACACACGCATGCACACACACACGCACACACAACACGCACAACACGCATGCACAACACGCACAGCACGCATGCACAACGCGCACAACACACACACGCACACACTCTTCCTTACCTATCCCACTACTGCAATCACCAAGCAAACGCAGACACACTGAAGACACTCATCCCTTTTGCATACATACACACAAGCAGTCACACGCATACGCACCCCTTACTGTCTGTTCGCTAAACGTCCTGGCACTTACTTCTAACACAATCTCACCTATTAGATGTGTTCATTAACATGACTGGCCAAGGTACATTTCGCAGAAGAATACTTCTCTGAGCCCCTTGGCACTGTAAATGCTTTACAGGAGGCATTTTTGGGGGCAAAAAAACACAGCTAATTAGCAAAGGCTGCTCAACTGGAATGACTAATTAGCACTTGTGGTAAACCATAGACACAGCCCACCTTTTCTAAGTAAATGACTAGTTTTAAAACTCCAACCGATGTGTAATTAAACCACCTCAGACTGCCCTTAAATATTAATGTGCTGGAAGGGCTTAACTACATCATTACTCTGACAGACTAGGCTTAAATGTA
Organism: Protopterus annectens; assembly: GCF_019279795.1. NCBI lineage: Eukaryota > Metazoa > Chordata > Ceratodontiformes > Protopteridae > Protopterus > Protopterus annectens. Next base: position 831,946,506 of record NC_056737.1, read on the forward strand.
CTAGGTAAAGAACTGTAAGGCAATTAGTTAATTGCCAACCTATTAGATTAACAGTTTGGCAAAAAAATCATCACTCTTTTGTCTTAAAGATATAATGTTACCCTGATGGCACGTTAATATTACATTGCTGTAGGACCAAAGTAGGGAGGTGAATAAAATTTGCATTTTTGGCAGGAGTTTTTAATGCAAGTGTTAATAATTTAATACTTGTTTAAAAGAATGTTTTCTATTGAAAAACAATTTCAGCACAAATGTTTGCATATGATTTTGAAAGAGCATCAAAACATGTGAAACATGCAAAGCATAGTAAAAAAAATTAAGATGATATGCACAGCTAGATCAGCTTCACGGATCTATATTCACAAAAGGGTTACCAACTCTGAAAAAAACTCATATATAGCAGAGCACTGCAGATAAGCTGGAATCCAGTGTTCTTTGCCACCATACTGCAAAGTCTCTTGCCGTTTAATTTTAGAACTAATTACAAAGAAAAGGTGGCAATTCTAATGGTCGCTAACCCAGCTGCATATCTAAATCTAAAATAACCTTAACAAGCAGGATAATTTTAAAGGCAACCTCTTGAAGCATCAAGTGAGACAGACTGCACATGCGTACAGGAGAAAAGTCCATAATGGAATGCTGACCTTCAATAATGTATGGGCTCTCCAACAGACTTGTGTAAGTGTGAATATCTTTTTCTGTAGCAAGGAAAGAGACATAGGCAGCAGGCAGTGGAAAAAAGATTAGTCATACATCAAGTTTAGGATTTTTACTAGAAACATGATTAGATAACATTATAAGATCAATAACTACAGCAGTGTTGTACTATAGTTCCTTAGTCTGAGCATTTAAGGATACCACCATGCTATGCTGGCATAATTGCAATATAATCCACACAGTGAAAGGAGTTTCATTTGAAAACAAATATACTTTTTGCATCTTTCAGAACTTAACACATGCCAAGAGCAGCACTAGCTTTAAAAGAAAACCTGTAGAAGTCTAAAGTAAACAGCAACTACAGGGACACCACTGTGCAACACTTTTCACGCCCCAATTCCCTGTCTCAAAGGCCCAAATGACTCTATAATACCCATCATAACTACTACATTATATAAACTACGCTAGACTCTCAAAACAATAAAACAGTATATCCAGTGTAAGATGTTATTGCTAGACTTCTGCAAGCAAACTAATTACACAGGTACTTAATCATCCTAATGTAAAGGGGAAGCTGCAATGAAGGTTTGCCCTCCAGTGATCATCTAACTGTGGCATCAGATATTTTAATTTGTAATACTAGGACTCACTCAAAATTTATACAACAAAAATAAAAGTTGTCTTACCATAACTTGGCAACTGTGTTGTCTTCCTTCATTCATCCTCACAATAGGCTCTTGGATCTGGCTTGCCCACTTTCCACAGACGTGGATCCGACTCTCAAGTTCCTCCCTCATACCACAATGCCCTCCATCCACCCAACTACCTCAAATCGAGTTTGCCAAACCCAGGCATGCTACACTCAGACATCAAAGACTGGCAGAAGAGGTTCAGGCACAGGACTTAACAGTCCTGAGATTAATTAGGTTCCCCAAAAAGAAAAGCGGGGTGGGGGAGGGGGGGTTTGGATGGAAAAGTGAAAATCAATGAAGCAAGACAACGCAGATGCCAAGTTATGGTAAGACAACTTTTTAATCTGATGTCTCTTTCACTCACCCTGACAATAGGGTCAGAGTTCCTAGATATGAGAACCTTGGGTGGCCCTCATGGAAGGACATGCTGAAGTACCACTGAGCCAAAGGAAACCCTGCTCTTAATAATATCCAACTTGTAATGAGACACAAAGGTGTGATTATTAGACCATGTAGCTGCCGCACGAATGTCATCAATAGAGGTTCTGGCATAGAAGACTGAGGAAGTAGCCATAGCTCTGGTAGAATACGCCCTAGGAGGAATTGCAACCCTCTGGAGGAATAAATGAAAGAAATGCAGTCCGAGATCCATTTTCCCAAGGTAATTTTCTATACTGCTTGTCCAAGTTTATTAGAAGAAAAGGCTATAAAAAAGCTGATCAGACTTTCTGTACTGCTTGGTCCTGGGTACATAAAAACGGAGTTGTCAATGAACGTCTAAAATGTGCAGAACATACTCCCCTTTGTTAGAAAAATTGGGAAAGAACACTGGTAGCTGTATGTACTGACTGATATTGTTTTCTGTAGCTACTTTAGTCATAAAGGATGGATTACTGCTTAAAAACACTATCTCTATGGAACAGGATGCAAGGAGGTTTAGAAGATAGAGCTTGAAGCTCAGAAATCTCCTTGATGGAAATCACAGCCACCAAGAGAGTGGTTTTCCAGGACAGAAACTTCATGTCACAAGTAGCAGCAGGTTCAAAGGGGCCCTGTGTCAATGCTTGCAGCACCAGAGCGAGGTTCCAAGGAGGAGAAGGATCCCTAATTGGTGGCTTTAAGAAAACATCTTTCATGAAAGATTTACACAATCTGAACGTGAACAAGGAACATGTTTGACTTGCTGTGTGAAATTTAGAAATAGCAGCTAACTGTAGCTTAATAGTAGAAAAGCTAGCACCCTTGTTGAAAAGGGTACTGAGAAACAGTAACATGTCTGAAACAGGTGCTGAGAATGGGTCAGTGATCCTATTGGTAGCCCAATCAACAAATCTCTTCTACTTGCTACTGTAAACTTTCTTAGCGGAAGCCTTTTGTGATGCCGAAATAATTTTTTGGACTGGGGACTGAAGCCTGGACTGTCTAATCAAGGTTGGACGTTCTTTGATCAGGTCCTTCTGGATTAGAGTGAAATGAGCTGGATAATTTAATGACCTCAGAGCAAAAGTTAGGTAACCAAAGGGAGGAAGAACAGCAAGGTCCTGTGTAGAAAACACTCCTTTATTGAATAAAACCACAGTAGTTAAGTGCTTTCATCTCTCTCATAGGGACTTCTTCAGAACAATACCATCAAGATTTCCCAGCATTCATATACATCTAACAATAAACCAGTTAATGCCTATTAATTGCATTACTTAAAATTTACATTCACAATTAAAAAAAAATACCCTTGTACTATTACTATATACATTATATATTATACATTAATGTTGTTGAACTGTGTAACTTTGTTGAATAATAATGTTAACCCAAAATATGATTCATTTTTAAAAAAATAACTTAATCAGAGCAAAAGTTGCCAAGGTGTAAATGCGCTTCCCAATTCTGTTCAATGCTCTGGACTCCTTGTTCGGTGGATGGACATTGGTAGTTTCTTCTTGCCAGCTCTTCCTTGGTGGCCATGCCACTACGACAGCATTGGCTACGGGACTTTACTCCAGTGTTTCCTGACTGCAGGGGGCACTAAAAAATGTATTGGGCTGCTTGGGTACAGGCTCGATGGTGTCTGGTTCATTCCATGCACTGTGAGATATTAAATCCACTAAGGCATCTGCCGGGGGAGGGTCCCCAGGAATAGATGGGCCCGTTTGAATGCCTCCAAGAAAAAACACTCTTCAGAGGAAGGAGGTTGGGCAGTCCACCCACCTTTCTACTTCAAGATCTTCCAATATGTCTCCAAAGGAAATGTCTTCAGGTGGGGATCCCTCCCCTCATCGAAGTCAATATCCTCAGTCAAATGACTCCAAGGGGGAGTCCAAGTACCTCCTTTTACACATCCTCTTCCGAGGAACTTCCCCAGCTGGGATCCCTCCTGAGCAGGAAAATCCTGGAGGCCACTTAAGACAGGAAGACTTCTGGCAGGACAAGAGAGAGCCACGCCTGGATCAGATGGAGGTACAGGGGTAGATTGGGGAACCTGTATGGTCAAAGCTCCAAGAAGGAAACAGTCGATCCCAATCCCCCGGACCAAGCATCGATGTCACAGCTCCAAAGGTCACTCTGCTCCAAAAAGATCAGAACAGGACTCATCAAGGGCATATTCTGTGTCGAGGATGGGAGCTTCCTCTGCACTGAATCCGACATGCATGGCAGTCCTGAATCCCTAGACTTGGGAAGCTGGAGACCGGATCAGATAAGGAGTCCTGATAGGGTGACTAGAGTAGTTCATGGATCCAACAGGGGATGAAGCAGAGACTACCCCCATCTGGATATGGGCTTTAAGAAACCTCATCAACCTGTCCATGTCTGCCTCAGACAGGCTTTTGGAGGACCTGGATGAAGTAGACTAGGGAGGCCGGGAGTGCTTTGACCTGCAAGACAGAGCCAGGGACTTCATCGACATCCTAGGATCCATAGCAGTAGTATCCAAAGTCAGCTCTGATGAAGGTTTCGGAGAAACTGTGACCATCTCCCCCATGTCCAAGAAAGCTGTAGGATCAGAGAGGGGAGCCAACTTCTGTAGATCCAAGAGAGAGAAATCCACAGGCTTCTTTGGTGGAAGAGTCTCTCTTAGGGAGGGCCCTCTTTTTTGCCTCCTTAGCAGCAGCAGAGGAGGGAGAAGCCAAGGAAGGGTACTGAGGCTCAGCTGAGGAGGGAAGAAGGCCCCTTAATATGAGTTTGTTCTATCTGTCGGCTAAAGTTTGAGGATTAAAGGTAGGACAGAAGTAACAATCAGCATGTAAGTGGTCTGCAGCCAAGCACTACACACACTCTCCTCGTGGGCATCCTGAATGCGGATTTTATGCCCACAAGAAGTGCAGTGTTTAAAGCCAGGAACTGGTTTGTTGGTCATAACGAAGAAACTGCCAAAACCAACTGACAGAACAGAAAGAAGAAACAGCAGACACAACTAAGTGAAAGGAAAACACAGATAAGAGCTGCACTAAGAGAGCAACTAAGTACTAAAGTTAACACTAAATTTAACAGTAAATTTAACCACTATTCCAAAAAGTAAGACTAACTTTTTTTTTTTACAGGAACAAAACAAAAAGCACACTCACACTCACACTAGAAGAAGAGGGAGGAGAAAAATAGCCAAAGGCACTTACAACTTGAAGGAAAAAAACACGAACTGAAAGGCTAACCACACTTAAGAGAAGGAATCTGCTTCTGACTCAATGGAGTGGCAAACAAGATCTGAAGTAGTTGAGTGGATGCAGAAAACATAGTGAGTATGAGGTAAGAGCTTGAGAGTTGGATCCAAATCTGTGGAAAGTGACCGAGCCGGATCAGAGGTTCAGATCCGAGATCCTATCTTGATGGTTATGAATGAGACATCATCAGATCTCACTTCAAATGCATGAAAGTGTACTAATAATTCTGCCATACTAATAGCACTTACAATGGCAGTACATTACTGATGGCAAGCTCAAGCATGCTTTGATGGGAAAGAACGAACAAAACTGAACATTTTTTAAACCAGCTACAAAGCTTTTAACTTTTAGCTGCTTCATATTAAGTATGAAAGTTACTATCCAAATCATTACCCAGTACTTCACCCATATACACTTTATTTCATATATATCTAGCATTTTCTAGTGTACATTATAAACCAAGATTTGAATCGCACCCATTCAGTCAATCAACCTCTGCTTCACATAGTCATTCTGTCTTGTAAAAGAAATTGGTACTCAGTTCTGGAAAGAATAATTGTGCAAAATCTTACTATAACCATACATGTCCTTCTCTTCCATGTTGCAATATTCTCACATGTGGGATCCTCTGCCTCAGGCGACACAAACATCCAGCTCATATACAAAACGTTAGCCTGGCTGCTGTAAGGTGTGTGGGACGTCAAATGCAGGGACCATAAACTGTGGGCCAAAATGTGACAGCCGCACACACACACCTCAGAACTGAATGCCCAGTTGGACAATAGTCTAAGGTCAGCTGAAAAGATGCCATTTAGATAAGGGAAAAGATTCTACAGGGGGTAGGAGGGAAGGATAGGAATACTGCAACATGGAAGAGAAGGACATCTATAGTTATAGTAATATTTTACATAGCTATTCTGTGTCCTTCTATTCTCATGTTGCAGTATTCTCACATGTGGAAGAGTACCAAAGCTCAACCAGTGATATGGGTGGATGCAGTTTCCAAGAATCCATGCAAGATGGTTTTAGCAAATCCTGCCCTAGCTCCAGAGATGACCCCAATCTGTAGTATTTAGTGAAGGTGTGGACTGAGGTCCATGTAGCTGCCTCTAGGATGGTGGCTGTATCTAAGCCTTTAAGGAAAGCCCCTGAGGAGGCCACAGCTCTGGTACAGTGGGCTCTCACCGTGTGGGGTAACTGTCTTCCCTAGAAGGAGTAGCAGAAGGTTATAGTTTTAGAGATCCATGAAGATATAGTTTGTTTGGATACAGCTTTTCCCAGAACCCTGGGGTGAAAGGATACAAAGAGCTAGTTGGACTTTCTGATGTCCTTTGTCTTATCCAGATAGAACCTAAGTTGCCTGTGAACATCTAGGGAATGGAGCACTCTCTGACTGTCATTGTGTGGCAAAGGAAAGAAGGTGGGTAAATGACTAGACCGGTTAAAGGAAAGTTCATTGACCACTTTGGGCATGAAGGGAGGGGTTAGTATGAAGAGAGACCATATCCTTATGAAAAAATGAGGTAAGGTGGAATAGCCACGAGTGCTTGAAACTATGAGACCCTCTTCTGGCTGAAGTTAGGGCTACAAGCAGAACAATTTTCTAGGTACACATCTTTAATGTGGCTAAAGTTGCTAGTTCAAACAGAGTAGTAGTAAGTTTCTCCAGAATGAAATTCAAGTCCCAAGGAGGAGGTAGGGTTTTCACGGAAGTCTGATGTGAAGGACCCCAAGAGAAAAGCTTCACCTCTAATCTTGTTAATAAGGGTGGATAGAGGGATAAACAGGTGGAGACAGCTGACAAATGGACTTACACTGAAGAATATTAAAGTTCAGATTTTAGGAGCTCACACAAATAGGACAAAACTAGAGGTATATCCACCTGAAAGGGGTCTAGTTGCCTTTAAAGAGAAGTAGAAAACCGTTTTCACTTGGATAAACAGGATCTCCTAGTAGTAAGTTTCCTGGCCTCCTGCAGGACAGATAGCACATCCTCTGAGTAAAGGTATTTAAAAGGGATCAAAAGTTTATCGCCCACGGGGTAGGACTGAGAGTTTGAGGTGTGGATGGATGAGAGATCCATTCTGTTATGTGATGAGTTCCACCTTGTGAGGTAACTTGTGGTAATTGCCCTTGGCTAGTGATAAAAGAGGGGGGAACCAGTGCTGTCTTAGTAGGGGGTCACCAGGAAGATTTTTGGCTTGTCCTGCTGAATTTTCAGCAGGACCTTCTTTATTAGGGGGAAGGGGGAATGCATACAGGAACATCCCCTTCCAGGAAACTGAGAAGGTGTCCACTCTCCAAGCTTGTGGGGAGGGGGACCTTGAGTAGAAAAGCTGTAGTTGTCTGTGCTGAGGGGAGGCAAACAGATCCATCTGTGGTGTGCCCCTCTGGTGGACTACATCCAGGAAAACATCTCTGTGTAACATTTATTTGTGATTTTGTGACAATGATCTGCTGAGGGCATCCGCCTGATTGTTGTTCTGTGATGGAATGTACACTGCCTGTAGTGTTACACTGGACTGAGTAGCCAACTTCCAAGCTCGTATGGCCAGTCTGCAGAGTAAGAAAGACCTGGTCCCCTCTCTGCTTGTTGATGTACCACAGTACTGTTTTGTTGTCTGTGAAAATTTTGAGGGGACCTGGATGTATGAGGGGAAGGAATGCCTTCAGGGCTAGGAAAAGAGCAGTCATTTCCCTGATGTTGATGTGTATTTTACGAAGGCAGGGCTCCCACTGACCCTGCACCTTGAGTCCATTCATAGTGGGCCCCATTCCAGGTCTGATGCATCTGTGTACATCTGTTGAACTGCCGTGAGAGACTGTACTGGGAGTCCTGGATTCAGGTACACTTGCTGAATCCACCACCTTATTTCTTTAAGCAGAGAAGGAAAGGGACCTGAAAGTCTAGTGAATGAGGGTGCTGGGACCAAAAATTATTCAACTACCACTGGAACTTCCTCATGTGTAGCCTGGCAAGAAGCAACATGGGAAGGGTAGCTGTCATCAGACCCAGTAGGCAAACAAATTCCCTGGCTGAAATGCAGCTCATTAAGAGTAGATCCTGAAAGAAGTCAGAGAAGTGACCTTTTCTGGTAGGAGGAAGGGCTTCATAAAATTTGTCCTTATTCTGCAACCCAAGGAAATTTTGTCTTAGGAAGGAGTCAGGGAGGATTTGAGTAGGTTGACTGTGAAGTCCAGGCTTCCTAGGAGGGAAATGGTGAACTGGAGGTGTCTTTGTCAGGTACTTGCGTCATCTGCCTAGATAAGAAGGTCGTCCCAAGTATTGAAAGATTTGCATGCCTTTTGTTCTGCAGAAGGCTACTACTGGGGCTAGACACTTTGTAAATACCCTTAGTGCTGTAGATAAGCCAAAGGGCAGGGCAATAAATGGACAGTGAGAGGATGGCAAAGCAAAACTCAGGAGTGTATGAAAATCTGGGTGGATAGGGATGTGAAGATATGTCTCCTTCAGGTCTAAAACAGCCATGAAGGCCCTGGTGTCAAGAGTGGAAGAAGGGTTTGAAGGGATAGCATGCAGAAAGGGGTTTGGCAGAGACAGGTCCAGGATAGGTCTCAATGGGCAATCCTTTTTTGGGACTAGGAAGAGCCTGGAATAGAAGCCTTGACCTTTTTGTCCTGGGGACCCTCTCTATTGTTCCTTGTAGGACTAAATCCTGAATGACTTGAATTATGAGATGGATTTGTTGTTTTTTGGGGGGGGGGGGGATACCTTTTTGAGAAGGTATTTCCTGCCAAGTCATGAAATACCCTTTTTCCGCAATTGAAAGAACCCAGTTGTCCGAGGTGATTTGTTGCCACAGAAGGAGACAGTGAGAGAGGCAGGCAACAATGGGAAGAAGGGTGTTTAGACAGTCACGCATTGTTAGACCTGTCAAGAAAGGGTTGCCTTGGAGTAGTGTGAGAGGAGCTAGTCCTGGAGGATGTAGGTTTCCTGGCACCTTTCCTTGGCTTGGAGGTAGAGGGGTCCAGAGGCCTTCCTGACAAAACTTGGCTTGGCCGGGTAGTTTCTATGAAATTTAGGGACTGGGGATACAAAGAGATCCTTGAGATCCTGCAGCACCTTTGCTTTTCTCTTGTAGATTTTTAAATACTTTTGCTGATTACTTCCCAAAGATGAACTTGTTGTCAAGAAGGGCATCCATATATTTTGTAAAATCATCTGGCAGAGGGTGCAGCCTGAGCCAGGAGTACCTACGCAGAACTGAAGCAGATGCAGCTGACCTGGCTGATGCTTCTGCAGCATCACAGCTGCATTTAATGGAATGCCTAGCAACCTGAGCAGCTAAAGATATTTTAGAGGCAACTTGAGGTTTGGTGGGAGAATCTGACATGGAGGAGAGCAGATCTGTGGCCTGGGAGACTAGGTCTAAGGCATACTTGACCATATGAGTTTGGTAATTGATGGCTCTAAAGGCAAACAATGAAGAAGTGTAAATCTTCTTTTATAATCTGTCAATCATCTTACTATCTTTATTTGATGGCAGTAGGGAAGAAGAGGGAAGCTGCCTGGATCGTTTTGTCTGCTGAGACAGCAATTACAACTGGGTCTGCTATAGGTGGTTTAATGAGGAATTTAAAGTCATCAGGAACTTTGTAGAACCTGTCTAGTCTTTTTGGGGTCAGTGGCTGAGATTCTGGAGTCCTGGAAGCAGAGGAGAAGGTATCCTGGTATAACAGGAGGAATACCAGAGGGTGAGGTAGATTCCATCTACAGAAGCTCGCAATACCTCTTCTGCACTTATGTCATTTGAGTAGAATCCCATTTAAATTATTCCCTCATTTTGGAAATGTTTTCCCCAAAGGTTATGTCCTCAGGTGGGGAATCCCCTTCCAAGGGATCCTCATCTGGGGAGCAGTATTCCAAGGGGGAGGCCAGCTGTTAGGGACTCATCAGAAGAGGAGGAAGAATCTTCCTCACGTGTATGTGGAAGTGGCACAGGACCCATCACAAAAGAAAATATTGTCAGCACAGCTGTCTGAAATTTTGTAAATAATCATATGTCTTTTGTGAATATCAACATGATTCAAATGCGTGTCTTACAAATGTATTAGAACTGTATGTTATCTGTACATTAATCTGCTGGTACGGAAGGGTGCATTGAAAGTACAGTTGTGTACACATCATAAATGTAGATGTTAGAGTGTATTCACTGTTGCAGTCATCACATTTGAATTATCCCTGCCAGGGTAGCCCTCGGTCAGCCCAAAAGCCAGAGGCTTAGTATTTCTGCGTCGGTTGCTGTCCCTTCATGACTGACGTCAGGTCATTAATAGTACAAAGTAAGGCAGCCAATGTCATTACATAAATTTTCTTGCCCTATCAGGAGCCCCCAACTAGGAGCCAGGTTATGGTGGAAGAACCCCACCAGTAGAAAGTAAATACCAAAAAGTCCCTTGCAAGGAGAGAGACAGAGAAAGAAGAGATGGATGGATGGAGAGAGGGAAACCAGGACTGCAACAGTGAATACATTCGAACATCTGCATTTATGGTAAGTGTACACAACTGTACTATCTTCTTTGTGATTCACTGCTGCAGTCATCACATTTGGGTTGATCCCCAAAGCTTAGGAAAAGGGTGGAGGCAGTCAAGGAGACTAAGAGCTGGCTAGGATGCCCTGCAAAACTGCAATGGCAAAGCCTGCCCTGGATTTGGAGAAGATAGGCAGGTGGTAATGCTTGGTGAAAGTGTGAACAGATGTCCAAGTGGCAGCCTCCAGGATGTCCCTGGTGGGGACTCTTCTGAGGAAAGCTGCAGAGGTGGAGGCTGCGCTGGTGGAGTGAGTCCTTACTCCCTTAGGGGGATGTTTTCTGTGTTGTTTGTAACAGAAATGGATGCAGTGTGCTATCCATTTGGAAACTGTTTGTTTGGAGATGGCTTGCCCTCTGCCCCTGCAGCAAAGATAACCAGTAATTGATCAGACTTTCTGAATGATTTGGTCCTGTCTATATATAATCTGAGCTGTCTGTGCACATCTAGAGAGTGCAGGATCCTTTCCTCCTTGTTTTGTGGGTTAGGGAAAAAGGTGGGCAAATGAATGGAATGGTTGAGAGCCACACTGGACACCACTTTGGGCATGAAGGATGGGTTAGTCCTGGGGGAAACCCTGTCAGCATGGAAGATGATGAAGGGCTCCACAGCCATGAGTGCTTGTAGCTCGGAGACTCTTCTGGCTGAAGTGACGGCCAGAAGAAAAGCTGTCTTCCAGGACAGAAATTTTAACTCTGCTGAAGATGCTGGTTCGAAGGGGGGCAGGGTGAGCTTTTCCATTACAAAGTTAAGGTCCCAAGCTGAGGTAGGTGCTCTTCTGGGTGGCCTCAAGTTGCTAGCCCCACTTAGGAATTGTTTGATCAGAGGGTGAGAAAAGGGGCTGCTCCATGTGGAAATGAGCAGAGATAGCGGAGGCATGAATTTTAATAGAGGAAAAAGAGAGATCACTGTGTAGCAGGTCTGCTAGGTAATCCAGGATTTGAGGTAGGGAAGGCGGTGCCGTATCGGCTCCCTTAGCCTGGTTCCAGGTGCAGAACCTTTTCCATTTGTCAGCATAACATTTTCTAGTGTTAGGGCATCTGGCCTCATGTACATCTAAAACCTGTTTAATGAAGTTGGCAGATTGATCAGTGGTCAGGGAATAAGCGAGGCTGCCAAATTGAGGGTCTGCAATTGGGGATGCACAAATTCTCCTTCCCTCTGGGTCAGGAGGGTTGAGATCTGAGTGAGATGCCATGGTGGCAGTGGGGACAGGCTGTGTAGCAGTGGGTACCAGTGTTGGTGAGGCTAGTCTGGAGCAATAAGAATTGTCCTTGTTTTTTCCTCCCTTACTTTGAGCAGTACCCTGGTGATGAGAGGTAGTGGAGGAAAGGCATAGACTGATAGATTGACCCAGGTGAAGGACAGGGCATCCACTTTCCAAGCCATGCAGTGATGCTCCCTGGTGCAGAACTTGCTGAGCTGATGGTTGGTGTGGGAGGCAAAGAGGTCGACCTTAGGGGTGCCCCATTTCTGAGTTATTAGGGTGAAGGTTCTTTTGTCTAGTTGCCACTCGCGTTTGTCCAGAAGATTTCTGCTTAAGTTGTCTGCCAGAGAGTTTAGAGAACCTTGCAGGAATTGTGCTAACAGGTGGAGTTGCATGGCAGAGGCTGTGTGCCAAAGGGTCATGGCAAGCCTGTATAGAGGGTAGGAGAGAGTCCCTCCCTGCTTGTTGATATATCACATCACAGTGGTGTTGTCTGTTTTTATCAGGAGAGCTCCTGGGGATAGAAGGGGCCTGAAAGCTGTCAATGCGTGCTGGACAGCTAACATCTCTTTTTGGCTGATGTGCAGATGAATTTTCTCTGGGCTCCATTGGCCCTATATGTACCTGCCGTCCAGGTGTGCACCCCAGGCATAGTCTGATGTGTCTGTGGTGAGGGTCTGGGCTGCGGGGAGTGGTGAGAAAGGTGGTCCCTTGTTGTGGGAGCATACTGCTGCCCACCAAAGAAAATCTTTCCTTAGGCAAGGTATCATTGGTATAAGAGTTTCCAGGTCTTGAGAGTGTTGACACAAAAGGCTATTTAGGTACCACTGAAGTTTCCTCATATGCAGTCTGGCATATGGAATGAGTAGAATGCAAGATGCCATGAACCCCAGAACTTGCAGAATTTTCCTTGCAGATAACTGGGGTCTGGTGGCTAGTTGAGTGAAGTAGGGCGTCAAGTAGGTTTGCTTTTCTGGTGTAAGGAATGCCATCTGGGATGCTGTGTCCAGGCTTGCTCCCAGCAATATAATCCTTTGGGTGGGTACTAGTTTGGATTTCTTTTCGCTGACAGTGAATCCTAGAGAGGTCAGTAGGGACTTTACAAAGGTCAGGTGCTTGAGCAGCTTTTCCTGACTGTCTGCCTGAATTAGGCAGTCGTCTAAGTATGGGTAAATTTGGACATTCCTTTGTCTGCAAAAGGCAATGGCGGGAGCCAGACATTTTGTGAAAACTCTGGGAGCAGTAGATAAACCAAAGGGAAGTGAAGAGAACTGAAAGTGCAGAGATTCTGCCCTGAAACGTAGATATTTGCTGTGTGATTCCCTGATAGGAATGTGGAGGTGGGCCTCTTTTAGGTCTAGGGAGGCTAGTCAAGCATCCTTGGAGAGCATGGGTAGCAGTTGCTGGAGGGTGAACATTTTGAATTTTGGTATCACCAGGAAGGTGTTTAGAATGGATAGATTGTAGATGGGGCGCCAGGTGTCCTCTTTTCTGGGTACCAGAAAAAGTCTGGAGTAGAAACTTTGGCCTTTTCTGTTCTGCAGGAACGTGCTCTATTGCCCTCATGGAGAGCAGGGAAAGGACTTGCTTTTGCACCTCTGCCCACTGGTTTAGAGTTGGATCTGGGAACCCCTTTGGGGTTGGAAGTGTGTGGAAAGAAAATTTGTATCCCTGGGACACTATGTTGAGGACCCTGTGGTTGTTGGTAATGGTGGCCCAGGTGCTTGCGTGAAAGGAGAGTCTTCCTCCCAGGAGTAAGTGAAGGTGGGCAGAGGGAGGGGGTGGGGGAGGAGAGTCATTGTGAGTTCTTAATACTAAACACGAACGGAACCCAAACAGGGTATAACTAGGAACAAAACAACAAAAAATCCCAGCAACCAGCGAAAGCCACACTCCAGCTTTATTCTTGTGAAAACAGTATCCAACGACTAAGCGCTTTCGCCAATGGTTTGGCTTTAATAGGACTCCGATGATTTTATAAAATGTTATATAACTATTTTAGGTAGTGTAATAATACATATATATAAATATTTTTACATATTTTTTTAAAGAAACAAGTTCTGTGTATACATATGTGTATTTTCATTAGTATACATTGAGTTAATAACATTTAGATATGTAGATACGTGAATATTTAAATCCAAGGTTTAGGATTGGTTTACAAATTAATTGATGACATTATTTAAATGGTTAGATTTTATTCTCCAATGACTCTGAAGAAGCCAAACCATTGGCGAAAATGCTTAGTCGTTGGATACTGTTTTCACAAGAATAAAACTGGAGTGTGACTTTTACTGGTTGCTGGGATTTTTTTGTTGTTTTGTTCATTGTGAGTTCTTACCATGAGGGGGTGGCGTAGAACTCCCTGGTTTTGAAGTGGAGGAATTCCACTGTTTTGATCTCTGCATTGCCTGTGGCTGCTGTCTGGGGGGTCTGCTTCCCCGGGGTCTGGGCTGAACTGATCTGGTAGGAGAAGGAAAGGACCAGTGCTTGGAGGGGCATTGGCTGCTGAATCTGGGTGGCTGGACCTGTAAGAAATCCTTAACTGTCTGCATAGATTTAGCTTTTTCTTCCATATTTTTTAAGACCTCCTCTGCCTTAGTGCCAAATAAGCTGTCTTTGTGCAAGGGTGCATCCAATAATTTAGATTTCACATGGTCTGGCAGGGGCTGTTCTTTAAGCCATGCATGCCTGCTAATGACAGAACCGGTGACTGCTGCCCTGCAAGAAGCTTCTAGGGAGTCGAAACCACAGTGTAAGGTGTGATTAGTCACTTGACTTGCAGACTGCATTAACTCTTGTAACTCTTTAGATTCTGCACAAGCAGAAAAGAAAGACACTTTTTATTTGAGGAGTTCCATGGTATGTTGCTGAAATTTTAGCATATGGAACTGGCAATTTAGTGCTCGGACAGCAAGAGTAGCAGAAGTGTATACTTTTTTACCCCATCTGTCTAGTGCTTGGGAATTTCTATCTGGGGAGGGTGGGATTCTTAGCAGAGGTTGCTTTAATTCCTTTAGGCCCTTGTGAAATTACCTCAGGGTCAGCAGTAGGATTTTTGAAAAGAAATTTGTGTGAGTCAGGGATTCTGTAATACCAGTCAGGTTTTCTGGGTGCAGGAGGGAGGGTGTCAGGACTCAAACTAGATTCCAGGAAAAGATCGTCCACAACATCCAGGACTGGGGAAATGGCCAGGGGCCTGTGCTGTGGAAGATCTAAGAATTCCCCGAGTCTCTTTTTTGACTTGGGGTAGTCCTGACATTCCCATTGGAAATGCTCCCTTAAGGTATGAAGGGTTTCCCCAAAGGAAAAGTCCTCAGGTAGAGAGGCTGAAGGAATGGAATCCTCTGCATCAGAATCTTCATAAACAGAGAGGGGTTGCATGTCTTCATATTCAGATGCAGCAGAGTCATCAGACTCCTGTTCAGACAAAACTACTAGAGATAGATTTCTTTTTCATTTGGAAAGGGTAGCTTGGCTTCCCCTGATCAGCATGATAAGGTCTTCCGCCATTTTAAGCATTTGAGACTGAGGCAAGGAAGCAGGTGCCCGAGATTGGGTCGTCGGGTTCTTGGTAGTGGTTCGTACCCTGGGTCTTAGAAACTCTGTAGTTTTTGAAAGAACGGTAGACATGAAATAAGTCATTGGCTTTTGTTGAGAATCGGTAGTGCGAAGTACTTCCTCAGAAGTCGGTGCCTGCTCAGTGGTTCCGGACCAATCCAAGAGAGAGACAACCGCAGGATCCTTAGACGAAGAAGAGTTTTGCAGCATACCAGACTTCGAAAGGGTCTCTGTAGCGGCTTGCGAATTCACAGAAGCGGGCATCAGGGGCTGCGAAAGCACCTCACTGAGGACCAGAGAACTGACGGGTAGCTTAACGGAAGCGTCATTGGTAGGTTTAGACCTGTGCGGTATGTCTCTGTCTTTATCCTTACCTTTTTTGGAAGATCTGCTGTCAGATGGCTTACCGAAGCCATATCAGAATTAGAGGACTGTAAGCAAAAATATCCAGCTACAATAAGGGCCCGACGACATATAGTTCTGGTGTTGCACAAAGCACAAAAGTGACAGCGTGGGACGTCGTGGTCTGGAGCCTAAGCAAGTGATGCAGTACAAATGAAAGTCGGTGTCGTATTTGCTTTCCACAAGCGAGACAATTGTTAACTTTTTCTGACATCGGTTAGTGCAAGAAAAAAGGATCCCCAGTGGGGTACTTAGCTTTAGAAGACTTCAGCTTCAATTCGGATGACGAAACTCAGGTAGCGGCCGACCGGCACTCATGCAACCTGCTTCTGCTTCGGGCTCGGAGGCAAGAAAGACTGATGTAATGTCGTTGGCTGCTTTACTTTATACTACTGACAACCTGACGTCAGTCCTGAAGCGACAGCAACCGACGCAGAAATACTGAGCCTCTGGTATTTGGGCTGGCCTAGGGCTACCCTGGCAGGGATAACCCACATGTGATGACGGCAACAGTGAAACACAAAGAACATCAATGTCTGTATGGTACTGAGCTTAAAAGATGAACCCACAGTGTACCTACCCCTACAGGAAATGGACAGACATGTATATACACTATTGTGGTTGTGTGAATGTATATATTTTTAACAGTGGAAACTGGAACAAAGAAGGTTAACTTGCAAAACTTCATGAAAATAGTTTAAATTAAATTGTTTTATAACCATGTAATAAAAGAGATGGCTTCAATGTAGCAAGGAGACAGGATGTCTAAAACTAGGGAGCCTTCAGTATTGTTTTGTAAGTGTTTTATTGTTGTATGTCTTCTAGCAGCTGCAGAGATCTAAGAGATACGTATTTTTCACAGGGACATGCTGAATGCTGTCAGTTTCTAGCAATGTGGGTTTTCACCTGGGAAAGTCAGGTGACAAAAAGTGATATCAACAATATTTGAGAAGAAGTTATGTACTCACCATAACATTCCATCTGAGTAGTTGCACTTCATCTGTCTTCAACCTGTAGGTATATGGATCCATATCGGATCTGAGACGGCAGTTTCACCAGCATCTGATCCGAGCTCAAAGCTCCTCCCCTTACCCATAATACCCCGCCATCTCCTTCCTTCCCTCAGATCGAGTTTGCTTAACCATCAACCCAAGCCCAACCCAATTAGATCTTACCACAACAGGTTATATACAAACCTACCCTGTAAGAAAAGGAGAGCCGCAGAGGCGCTCTCTCCGACCTACCAGAGTAATAAACCATAGGGTCAGGGGGAAGGAGAGAGGGACTGTTGAAGACTAAGTACAACTACTCATATGGAACGTTATGGTGAGTACATAACTTCTTTATCTGAAGTAGTTTACTTCATTTGCTCTTCACTCTGTGGGACAGAGTCCCCAGCTACTAAACATCTGGGTGGCCGTCATGGAAGGATATTCTGGAGCACCGCAGAGCCAAAGGAAGCTCTCTCTCTACATATCATGTCCAGCTTATAGTGAGAAATTAAGGTATGAGATGAGGACCAAGTAGCCGCAGAACAAAGATCATCCAGAGACATCCTGGAACAAAAAGCAGCTGAAGTAGCCATGGATCTAGTAGAATGTGCTTTTACTTGATCCGGAGGCGACATACCCTTGTCTTTGTATTCCTGAAGGATACAATGAGAGATCCATCGAGCCAAAGTTACCTTGGAGATTGGTTTGCCCAGGAAGGGTTTAGAGTAAGACACAAACAACTGGTCAGAGTTGCGAAAGGTCTTAGTTCTGTGCAAGTAAAATCTCAGTTGTCTATGTATGTCTAACAAATACAATTTATATTCACCCCTGTTCTGAAAATTAGGAAAGAACACCGGTAAATTAATCATCTGGTTGATATTAGTCTTAGAAGCCACCTTGGGAAGAAAGGATAGATTGGTACGAAGTGACACCCTGTTCCTTATGGAAAACAATATATGGAGGTTTGATAGACAACGCTTGAAGTTCTGAAACCCTCCTAGCCGAAGTGATAGCTATTAGATAGGCCATTTTCCAGGATAAAAATTTTAGGTCCACTGACACAGCCGGCTCAAAATGTGGAGCAACCCAAGCCTGTAAAACCAAAGTCAGGTCCCAAGGAGTGGTAGGATCCTTCACCGGAGGTCTTAAAAGGAAGGTACCCTTAATAAAGGTTTTACAAAGTTTAGAGGATGCTAAAGAAACCATGTTCTCCCCATATGAAAGTTGAAAAGGGCATCTAATTGAACTTTCACAGTAGAAAAGCTAGCACCTTGATGAAATATATATGCCAGGAATTCCAACACCGCTGGGACGGGAGCTGTAAAAGGATTCAGATCCCTGTGAGAAGCCCAGATGGAAAAACAATTCCATTTACTGTGGCAAAGCTTCCTGGTAGACGATTTGTGAGCTGCCACCAGAATAGTCTTGACCAGAGAAGATAAACTGGGAGTCCTAGCTATCACGGGAAATAGAGCAACCAAGCAGTGAGCTTTAGATTGTCCAGGTTTGGATGAGTAACTCCCGAGGGGTGACAGATGAGATCCGGAATCAGATCTAAGATCCATGGAGGAGCTAGATGATGAGACCAGAGAAAGGGAAACCATACTTGGTGAGGCCAGAATGGGGCAATGAGGATCACTTTGCTCCCCAGTCTGCGAGCCTTCTGGAGGAATTTCGAAATAAGAGATAACGGGGGGTAGGCATAGAGAAGACTGGGAGGCCAAACATGAACTAGAGCATCTCTGGGGGGCTACTCGCTCCACTTCGCATTGGAAGGAGATGCGAAGAGATCGCAGCAAGGCCAGCCCCACTCGAGGAAGATCTGTTCTGCTACAGAAGGATTCAGAGACCACTCGTAAGGCAGCAGAATAGTCCTGTTCAGTTTTTCCACCAGTATGTTGGACCGTCCCGGAATGTGCACTGCTACCAGAAACAGACTGGTGGAGATCGCCCATTGCCACACTCTCATGGCCTCACGACAAAGGGGATAAGATCTGGTTCCTCCCTGCTTGTTGATGTACCAGATTACTGACATGTTGTCTGACTGTAGGTTCATAGGTAGGTACTAGGCTATCGGCCCGAGGGCCTATGTAAGACTAGCCAACAAGGTTCCCTGGCTTACGCCACCCAAGAAAGTTATTTTCCTCTGCCACTGTCGAGCAGAGACACAGAAGTGATCCCGGGGTGTATTTCCTATTTCCCATCCACTCATCAAAGTTTTTCTTGAAGATGAAGAACTTTGCTTGACATAGATGGGTAGCCTGTTCCTATGGGAAGTCTCTGGGACAGGAATCTATCCCTCCAGCATGTCCTGTTTATTGTGGTGACAAGGTTTAGGTCCCTAAAGCATGTAGCTCGGAGGGATTGGGATTTCTTTAGGTGTAGCATGTCCAACAGCTCTGGGTGTGACATAGCTTTACATGTTAGGCAGAGATCACCTCGGAGTAGGCTATATGCTACGGAGTAAAGGTGGAGTTGTTTGAGACGGTCAGTGTAAGGCATCTGTTTAAGGCCAGTAATCCTCTTTGTGAAGTACTTCTGTGACCTTTCCAGCTGCTGCAGATGTCTTGTGAGGTACATTCCAAAAGGGGTGTTGTACTCTACAATGGGTCTGAGTGTCGAGTAGAGGGGAACAATGACCTCTTTTTTCCTGGATGAGAACCCTTTTATGATGAGGTGTGCCACGTAGAAGGACTTCCTGACTACTGTGGTGATGTGACTATCAAAGGACAGGCTACTGTCCACCTGAGTCCCAAGGTCTCTTATCACACATTCGGTGTTAAGTATACTGCTGTCTATGTAGTAGTTCATGGGTACAAAGTTTTTACCAAAGGGGATGACAATGCACTTTTGGCATTGAGCTTGAGGCCATGGCTCTGACACCAGGCATCTATCTCAGTGAGGCCCTTCTGTAGGATTTCCACATTATTTGGGGACTGCATTATGGCTCCTAGTTTGCAGTCATCTGCGAACTTCATTAGCCAAAGGCCTTCTGTGCTAGCCTGTACTTCAAAGAAGTAGATACCAAACAGGAGAGGTCCCAGGACTGAACCCTGTGGTACTCTACTTGTCACTGGTTTGAGGTCAGATTTGAAGTGTGCAACTTTTACAG
This sequence comes from Protopterus annectens, assembly GCF_019279795.1. Lineage (NCBI taxonomy): Eukaryota > Metazoa > Chordata > Ceratodontiformes > Protopteridae > Protopterus > Protopterus annectens. Next base: position 831,966,333 of record NC_056737.1, read on the forward strand.
TGTGGGTTCTGTCAGTGAGCCAGTTGGCAATCCATCTTGTAACATAGGGATTTATACCTAGTTTAGTGAGTTTAGCTATAATTCCAGAATGGGGGATGGTGTTGAAAGCCTTGGCGAGGTCAAGATAGGCTGTGTGAACCACCTTACCCTCCCTCATCTACGGCTTTGGTGACTGCCTCAAAGAAGTCGATCAGATTCAGGAGGCATGATCTGCCTTTCACAAACCCGAACTGGGAAGGATCCAGAGTTTGGAGGTTACCAATGTCTTTGTTTATGAGTTCCATGATGATATGTTCCATGGTCTTGCAGACCAGGCTCATCAGGCTAAAAGGGCGATAGTTCCTGGGATCAGTGGTGGCTCCCCCTTTGTGGAGTGGGATAACTGTTGCTGTATGCCATTGAGTGGGCACAAAGCCTGATGTGAGGCTATGATTGAACATGGTGCTTAGGTGGGGAGCCAGTACGTTCTGAAGTTCATGTAAAATGCAGCCTGGGATGTTGTCCGGTCCCATGGATGCTGTGTTTTTGGCTTTAGAGAGTGCAGCTTTTACCTGCGTAGTTGTGATTACAGGGACTCTGCATTCTTCCAGTATAGATATGGGCCCTTTACGGGGTAGGGGGTAAAGTTAGCACTGAACCTATCTGCCAGGATGTTGGCAATATCAGTTGGTTCCGTGCCGTTGTGCTGCAACTCATAGCAGATCTGGGTGTTGCCATTGAGATTCTTGACATAGCTATAGAATGCGTTGTGGTTGTCCTTAGAATCAGTGGCCATTTTGTTTTCGTAGCTAGCTTTGGAGGATCTTATAAGGGATCTCAGCTTCTTACTGAGGCTGACCAGGGAGCTCCTCCACTCATGGGATTTTGCTCTCTTTTGCAACAATTTCTTCCTTCTGTTGTACAGTTTGTTTATGGTAGGGGACCACCAGATTGGCTTCATTTTTTTGGAGGACGCGTCTTGGTTCTGTTTGGGATAGCACTATCCATGTACTCGTGCAAGTGCTTATAGAGTGCATTTATGTAGGACTCAGCAGTAGTAACTGTATTGTCCATCCGCATGGGTGTCATGAAGTTCCCCACTTCTGTCTTAAGAAGCATAAAGTTGGCTTTGGAGAAATTTTTTACCGTGGTTTCCTTAATGGGGGTGGGGGCAGGATGTGGCTATCAAGGTGATTAGCCTATGGTCGGATCGGACCAACGAGGAGTTGACTTCAGGTGTGGAACACCGGTCACTCATGTTGGTAATGACTAGGTCTAGGATTTTGTTGCCCCTGGTGGGGGTGTGGATAAGTTGATCCAGGGCACTGAAGTTTATGAATTCCAGAAAGCGTTGTGTGAAGGGGTTGGTACACGAGTAGTATTCCCAGTTAATGGTGGGGTAGTTGAAATCGCCCATTATTAGGGTGTTTGGTTGAACCCTAATATTTTCCAGTACATCAAGAAAAGAGGAGTGGAATCCTGGGGCATGGTGGGGGATCTGTAGCAAGCTACAATTTGGATTGCAGTTTTGCTCAGAGTTAGTTGCACTTGGATAACCTCGGATGCATTATGCCGAACAACTAGCCTGGAGGTGTGGATATCCTTAATGAACATGGACACACTTCCGCCTTTGGTGTTCTGGTCCAGTTTCATGGCTGAAAAGTGTTGTACGAGTTATAGCCTGGAAGTGCAGGAGTGCTCTCTGCAGCCTTGAACCAGGTCTCAGTCACTGCACAGATATCGATGTTCTCCATTTTAAGGAGTGCCTTGAGTGAGTGCATTTTGAGATTTAGACTTCTAGCATTGAGCAGCATTACCCTCAGTTGTATTGCAATACTTCCCAGAGGGAGAACGGCATGAAGGGCCTGCAACGCTAAAAGGACTGCCCTCATCTCTAGGCTGTTGATATGCAACTTGGTCTCGTTCGGGGACCACGTGACCTTGACTGTCCTTCCCGAGCAATGCCCCCCCCACCCTAGTTGGAAGGCGTCTGTAGCTACTGTGGCTTGGGGAGGGGCTGCAACAAATGGACGTCCCTCGGCCAGTTCTGAGGAGTGCATCCCCCAGAGGAGGGACTCCCTGCCAGCCCTGCAGATGCATATTGGATGCGTCAATGGCAGATCTAACCATGACCATTGGACTGCTAATGTCCACTGTAGAACAAGCACAGGGAAGAAGGGTAATTGTGGCTGCCATGGAACCAACAGCTCGTAGTACCATCTCTGCTGACAGGAGGTGTGACTGAATGATCAGGGACATATGGAGTCGTAAGCTCCGAACTCTCTCCGGGGTTAGAAAAACATTCATTTGCAAAGTGTCTATCCTTGCTCCAATGTACTTCAGAACCTGGACCAGGATCAGAGAAAATTTTGCTGTGTTGATAGTGATTCCCAGGTGGCCTGACTCAAAAAGTAGTGTCTGGCTTGACAAAGTAGACACTTGGTGGGAGCAACAAGGAGCCAATCGTCCACGTATGGGAAGACCTGTACTCCCTGAAGCCTCAGGTGAGCTGCTACAACTGCCATGACCTTGATGAACACCCTGGGGGCTGTAGTGAGACCGAACGGTAGGGCTCGAAACTGATAATGACTGGCCCCTAGCCGGAAGCGGAGGAAGCTCCTGGAGCATCTGTGAATCCTTATATGGTAGTATGCATCCTGGAGATCTAGCGAGCACATCCAGTCTTTCTCCTGCAGATAAGGCAGGATGGATTGCAACGTGACCATCCGAAACTTCTCTTTGGCAACTGAGAGGTTGAGGGTGTAAAGAGCTAGAATAAGTCTTAGACTCCCAGTCTTTTTTGGCACCAAAAAGAACCTGGAGTAGATGCCCGATCCGGATTGGTCATGGGGGACAGGTTGGATGACTCGTTTCTTCAGCAGCTTGTCTATTTTGAGCGCTGCTACCTCCCTTTGTGCTGGTGGTACGTCTGGGAGGTGGTTTTGGTGGAAGAGAAAATTTCACAAATGGGATAGAATAGCCTCTGGATATGATCTGAAGCACCCAACGGTCTGTTGACACAGACTCCCATGCCATTAGGTGCAACAAAAGGACGACCCCAAACTGCCTCCAAAGCATAGCAGTCGGGCAAACCCCTCAGGGCTACTGCACGGGCCTGTCCGAGAACGGTTCACGAGACCCCACGTTCCTCAGACCCCCTCTACCTCTGGGCCGGCATCTATCAAAACCCCTCTGCCTCTGGGGGAAGATGAGTCCTGAGCGTCCCGGGAATACTGAGGCTTTCAGAATCACATCTTCTTTTGCCCTCGCTGATTCCTGGAAAAGGATCTTTGTGGGTTAGAGAAGCGGATCCCGATGGCAGACGGTGCCTTCCTGTCCTGTCCACTCTGGACCAATGTCTCACGAACAGACTTCCTGAACAAGGAAGAGCCATCATAAGGGGCATTCGCAAATGACGCCTTAAAGGGCTCTTTGAACTGACACAGCCTGAGCCAAGTGTGACGTCTCATGGCAACGCCAGACCCGGCCGCCCTAGCTGCTTCTTTGGTGGCATGCGAAAGGAGGTGCATGGACATGTTGGATACCGCTTTTAGAGTGGCCATCCGCGTGGAGAATGTGCACTTATTCTCCGGAGACATGGACTCCAAGGATGACTCAGCTAGCACTTTGACAAGGCTGCGCTGCAGTCGGGTAACGTGTGCCAAATAATTCAGCGCCCTTATGGAAATGTAGTTGAGGCATACACTCGCTTCCGTAGGCTTTCTTGGTGGCTGGTGCTACCACCATAGAGTCTACAGGGTACCCTTTGTTCCAACTAGGTTTATCCAAAGGTGGACTTAGGATCTTGTCTGGGCTCTTCAGAATTACCTCCATGGTGTCCAGTTCCTTCCATGCCCAGGAGGTGATAAAGTCCACCAATGGATCTGCGGGAGAGAACACCCAAGAAATAGATGGGCCTTTGCCGAAGGCCTCCAGAAACACTGACTAATTCAAGGTAGGCTTGGGGGGTGGACCACCCTCGCCCACTGACGCAGGATTTCCATGATGTCTCTAAAGGAGACATCATCGGGGGGGGGGTGATCTGGGGGAGCCTTCCCCCTCCTCCAAGTTGGTGCCCTCGTGAGGGATTCTGGAGAGGAGTCCAGGTGCCTCCTTTTGCATGCACATTTGTGAGGAGCCTCTTTGGTGGGACTCTCCGAAGTGGACTCGCAAATTGTCTGTTGTTTTGCAAGGGGAACTGGCTGGGGCACATCAGGCATGGGCTGTTCCCTGAGTGGACAAAATGGGTGAGGTTGCATCCAGAGCCAAGGGAGCCGGGGTGGAATCCGAGGAAATAGTCAGGTGTCTCGACCCACTGGAGAGGACCCTTTCCGCCACATTGAATGCCAAAGGAGAACGAGCCTCTTGGGCCACCAGTAAGGAAGCTACACTCCCCGGACCCAATGGGGGAATCGGAGCAGAGCCCGCAGGCACCAAGACGTCGAAGGGGGGACCATGACCCGACACTGTTGGGGCTGATGGAAACCCCGCCTTGGTTCCAACACTCAGACTACAGCTCCGAGAACTGCTAGAGTCCAAAGTAGTCGGATCCAATGTGTTCAGGGCAATGGCCAGCGTTTAGGTACAAGGTACCATCGGTGCTGACACCCTGACTCCGTGACCTCTCTGATCAGAAAACTCTGATACTGGGGGTCGGATCAGAGAAGGAGTTATTGGGGTGAAAAAAGGGAGTGAGCTCCCCACTCCAAAGGGAGAGGAGGTTGGCAAGACTCCATCTGGATCTGGGTGTGAATAAATCTTGTCATCATTTTATCCAGCTCTGCTTCACTCAAACTTCTGGTGGAGTGTGACGAAGAACCCACTGACGCTGACCTCGAAGGCTGGTGCACTACACCCTGGAAGAAGGTCTAGTCTCCTCCGGCCCTGGCGAGAACCTTGGCGACCGGAGCCAGGTAGTACTAGGCCTGGAAAAAGCCTGAAGTTTCTGTGGAGGACCTGACGGACCAGAATTGTCCGGGGACCTCTTCCTAGCTATGTCCATGTCCCATCTCGATAATTCCACTTCAACAGGCCTCTGAGCAGGAGGATGAGTCCTGGCCTGGGAGGAGGAAGACACGGAAGAAGTAGACACAGTCACAGCTGTGACTGCAGTAGTTGCAGGGACAGCCCCCCACCCCAGCAGACAGAAGTCCCTTCATCACAAGTTTGGCCTTGCGATCTTTCAAGGCCTGTGGATTAAAACCCGCGCAAATAGAACAATCAGTAGAGAGGTGTGTGACTCCTAAACATACCACGCACAGAGTGTGGCCATCTGCTGGGGACTTGTGGCCACACTCTGCACACTTCCTAAAGACAGGCTTATTCTGCTCAGCCATGCCCGAAAATAAATCAGAAAGAAACCAGCGGTTTTCACAAACCCAAATAAACACACACACAAGCACACGCACACACACGCACACGCGCACACACGCACACGCGCACACACGCACACACACACACACACACACACACACACACACACACACACACACACACACACACACACACACACACACACACACACACACGCACACACACGCACACACACGCACACACACGCACACACTAACTAGCAGGACTCTAAACTTTTTTTTCCCCCCCGCAACACAAGGAAGGGGAGGTAAAGGAAAGGGAAACGCTGACCTAACACTAGAATAAAAAAAGGTTCACTCTTACCCAAAAAATCCTAAGAAAATGCTACTGAAACAAACACCACACCTGGAGCTCCGAGACCACAATGCTAGGCAAAGCTACGGCAAATGAGATCTGAGGGAAGGAAGGAGATGGAGGGGTACTATGGGTAAGGGGAGGAGTTTAGAGCTCAGATCAGATGCTAGTGAAACTGCCGTCTCGGATCCGATACAGATCTGTATACCCACAAGTTGAAGAACAAATGAAGTAAATTACTTCAGATTTTAATTTAAGAACTCTGAGAGAGAGAGACAGGGCATTTTGTATCTGTCTTTTGATTTGACAACATCATCAGCTAGAAGATCCATTCACCACACTTGCCTTACTGTAATAGTAAGTTTCTAGAGTATAGTTATTATTTCAGATATACCTAGAAATATAGTAAAGATTAGTTTAGACATTTTCTGTATTTATTGGAGACTGTCCTGCAATGTTGTTTTAAATATTTACTGTGAATTTGAACTGTGAAGTTACTGTGATGATTTACTGAGTCTTTTCTTGTTCTTTTATTATTTATTATTAAATATATTTAAACCTATCTTTGTGGCTGATACTTGTGAGACATATTTAAGCTCTGAGAGTACTTGCATATTTATTTGGTACCACTATGCAGGCCACTCCTAAATAGCCTTCCTCTTGGTCAGACTACCAGTTGGATTAATAGTAGGACTGAACACCCTTTAACGGCCTGAAGATAGCTGATAAGGGGTTCTGGTGGCAGTGATAACTACCTTATAGTCTGGACAGAAGGGGACACAGATAGTAAACCTGTGCCAGCCTTTCCCAGGTGTGGGTGTGTATAAAACAAATCTCCAAGAGTGTGTGTGTCAGCTACTTGGGTAGGGACACAAAGCACTGGTTGGACAGAGAGAGTGCTGGAGGACTTGGCTTGGAACCCTGGCTAAGGACTCAACTCTACAGCTGTGCTAGTGGGGAGTCTAACTGGGGATCTGGAGGAAGAGGGAGAAACCAGCCCCAGACTGACTGTGGTCTGTGTGTGCTCTTAAGGGAAATTGCACTTTACTGTGTGTGTACTTGGTATCTCCTAGTGTGTATGTTCCTCACTGTTGCCATTGGTGAGGATTGAGGCTCCTTGATTACTGGGACAGTGCTGGGGTATCACAGGGCCAACAAAAGCTGGCCTGTGGAATCATGGTTGGAAGGGCAGGAGTCTGAGAAGCAGTAGGCCTCAGGGCCAAAAAGGCCTGAAAAAGTGACTATGAGAATGCCTGCCAGTCAGGCAAATCTTCTGCTGGGGGAAGATAGATGCTTTGACTTCTACTTCTTTTTCAGAGAATGAGTCTCGGGTCTTGGCTGATTGGGCAAAGGCCTAATGTCCGACGTCAGCCTAAGATTTGAAGTGCCCTCCTCAGTAACAGATGGTGACACTAGCCATTCGGGTGAACCTGGTCCCCCACCCCCCCCAACATGGGAGACAGACGTCGCTGGTACCTCTGCAGACGTGCAAGCCATAGAAACAAGGGCAGCTTCTGAAGTGGTACCCATCGAAGTCACTGGACTTATCAGATGTTCCTCAGCCCCTAGACCAGAAGCTGGCGGGGTGTCCCTACTCAGAGGCACAGTATCTGGGCCTAGCTGCCTTGGCCTTCTGTTTTGGCAGTTCTGCCCAGATGGCCGGTTCCAGTTCTATACCAAGGGCAAGGCGTTTTGGACGTTGTTTTCAATGAAAAACTTTTAAGGGCTGCGAGACGGCTGCACAGTGTTTTAGGAACAAATGACTTTCAGACAGAACACACTTTGTAGTCATGGAATGGCCCTAAGCAAAACAAGCAGAGGTTGTGGCTGTCTTTGTGTGGAATTTTTCGACTGCACTTACACTTTCCCTTCCTAGATGACATGGATGGAAGCAGCTAGATAAAAGCTGAACAGAAAAGCTAGAAAAAGGATTCCCCAAAGGGGTACTCATCTTTTTAGGAGTCACTAGTGCAGAGCTGACAATCAACTACGTCAGAGAAGTTCTGAGGTCTGTGAATGCGGATATCACACTTATGGCCCATGGTTTATGGTCCCTGCGTGTGACGTCCCACGCACTTTACAGCAGCCAGGCTATGCTTTTGTATATGAGCCAGACATTCGGGTCACCTGAGGTGGAGGATCCCACATGTGAGAATACTGCAACATGAGAACAGAAGGACATCAATGTTTTACTATATGTAACAGTTTCATCATCTGCAAATATGTCTTGTAACTAAAACTAAGCTTTGTACTCGCATAAGGATGCTTAGTCTTTTGTGCACTACATCTACATGCCATTGTGCTTGGCCCCCCAGGCAATGACTGACACTGGTATACTTAAATTGTTAACCAGCAGTCCAGCAAGAAACAAACTTTAGAAAAACAGAAAAGAGTGTTGTCTAGTCAAAAACGTCCAAATGCCTTAACGCAATTTTATTAAAACACAAAATAAATAGCGTTTTCGCTACAACATACAAGTAGCTTCCTCAGAGGCTAAAACACAGAAAAGGCGCCAAACAGTTTATATACTGTAGGTAGCCTAATTAAAATCAGCTGACATTGTTAAAACATCACTTCCTTAAAAGTTGCTAACAGTTTTTCTTTAAGTAATTTTCCAAATATACCCTAATGGTTAACACCAAAAAATACTTTGAAACCATTAGTAACAGAGATGCATCACATCCATGCGTCAACAAGAAAACCCTATAAGAAATACACATCTATTGCCATAAGCAAGCCCCATTTTAAAACAACATGCAAAAGGACTAAAGGACAAGTATAACTGAAATTGTATAATCAAGTATACACAGGTTGAATATACTAACCAAAACCTGTCATAACTAATTTCTTAGTGCGAGGCAAGTTCATCAACGTAAATAAGCCTTTTGTTTTAGCACAGGGGCTATATTACAAGTTTCATTTAAACCTGGCATGTTAAAGGCATCCAGTTTGAGTTGCCAGTATAATTCTAAAATTTCTAACAACAAGGAGGTAGGTCCTCCCCTAATAGATTTTTGTTTACAGTCAATGCCCATAAAAACAAAACTATGTCCTTGATTAATTTCTACATGTTTGGCAAGAGCATTTTCAGTTTTGTTATTTCTGATGGCATATATATGTTGATATATGCGCTCTCTGAATTTTCTGTCAGTCTTTCCGACATAAAATGCCGGACAGCAAACACAGAGAGCCACATAAACAACTGATTTTGTGTCACAATTTATTTTGTGATTGATCCAAAATCTTTGTTGCCCTATACTAAAAGAACTACCGGATTTCACGACATGGCACCAGTTACAGGATCCACAGGTGAAGCACCCTTTGGTTTTTTGAAGGTTGTAGTTTGGTGCATTGGTTTGTAACAGCTCTTTAATGTTACTACCTCTCCTAAATGTAACTTTAGGTCTATTGCCTAATTTCTCCACAAGAAAAGAATTATTAGTAATAAAATACCAATTCTTCACAATAATATCTGATAATTCTTTAGAATTCAAATTATAAATGGTGGAGAAAGACAAGGAGAAGTCACACCTAGGTTCCTCTGTCGCAGTGCCAGGGCTGAAACCTGTTTCTATCAAACTAGTTGTAACCCCTTCTTCAATGGAAATCTCATTACGGTCACTAGATATTAAAGGGCAAATTATTCCATTAAGTCTCTTATTGGAGACTTCCAGTATCATCTCCTCAATCAAAGAGGTAGGATAACCTCTATCCAGGAAGAAACTGTTCAACAAGATACATTCTTCCTCAAAACCTTTTAATTCACTACACATCCTAACGGCCCTCACAAGTTGGCCTTTAACAATTCCTTTCTTTAACTTGTATGGGTGGGCACTTGTGTAGTGCAGGAATGAGTTAATGTATGTGTCCTTTCGGAAGATGGACGAGGTGAATCTGTGGTTCACAGGATCCTTCCTCAGTTTCACGTCCAAGTAGTCCATTTCACTGGTATCAAACTTAGACGTGAACCTGAGGAAATCTGTTGTACCATTGAAATAATCTACCAAGAGACATGCCTCATCTTCATTGCCCTTGAACAAAATGAAGATATCGTCAAGGTATCTAGTGTAATGGCGTATACTATCCTTCCATAATGGGTGATTCAGAACAAATTTCCTCTCCCAATACGCCATAAACAGGTTCGCCACTATGGCACCACATGGAGAGCCCATAGCGACTCCTTGTTTCTGAATGAAAAAGTCTCTTCCAAAAACAAAGAAATTAGAGGATAGAACTATATCTAAGAGTTCAGTTATATTATTGATCTCCTCTTTTGGTGCATTTAATTCAATTAGTAACAGTTCCAACCATTCTATAGCCTCCAAGTGTGGTATTGAAGTATATAAGTCGACGACGTCGACTGTTAAGAAATTGTACCCACTGTCAAAGGAAATATTATTAATACTTCCTAAAAAGCTCCATGAGTCCTTACATATGCTTGGAATGTATTGCAAGTATTTGTTTAACAAAAAGTCAATGTACTTAGCCGTTGGGTATGAGATAGAGGACCTTCCATCAACAAGAGCCCTCATAGGTGGGTCACCAAGATTCTTATGAATCTTGGGTATACCAAACATGACGGGCGTCCTTGGTTGTGTGATGTTAATGTAATCATAAGTATCATGGTCTATCCTTCCTTGGATGAACAAGTCCCTAAAATAGCCCTTTGTTCTTTGCACACAAGTATTCATCTCATTAAGGGAAGAAGAATTGTATGCAGGTGTATCCAGAATTGTTAACATTTTTTCATTATACAATTCGTATTCAAAAACAACAAGCCCCCCTCCTTTGTCTGGTTTCATAACTCTGACGCAGGAATCTTTAAATTGGTTAAGGGCCTGCAACTGGTCTTTTGTTATGTTAAAGGTACTTTTCGTAGCCCCCTTCCTTTTATCCAAGTGTCTGATGTCTAACTCACATGCATTTTCAAAAATGCGTAGACCTACATGTAAAGGGGGGTTAAAAATGCTCGGAAGTTTCAAGCCATTCCTCTCTTCTCCAGTAGTGTTATTAAATAGAAGCTTTAAATTAAGCTTCCTAACATAGCATTTTAGGTCGATAAGTACTTTAACTATGTCAAAATGTTTAGATGGAACAAAATTATACCCTAAAGAAAGTAACTCAACCAATTCTGTTTCAAGGACAAGTGAAGAAAAATTATATATGGTAAAGTCCCCTTTCCTGTTCTTAACAATTTTAGGGTAGTTAGAAGTGTCTAAAGTGAGTATTTGGGGATTCAATTCTTCCACTTCTTGTTCTTTTTCCTCCCTTGCTCTTGGATCGGGGCTTTCCCTAAAAAATGCTGGTGGTCATTATTCAAGTGGGCAGCATTTGAAGGTTGGGCTTCCGACCCCCCTGTTTTGTTCTTATTCCTATTACTTCTCCTAACTACATTCCAGTTGTTAGTGGGATTTGTGGATTCACTCACTTCAAGGTCTTCAGTACCCTCTTTTTCATTGCTCTCATGCCCAGACCCTTGGGTGACTTCATGAGTGACAGGATTGGTTAGTTTGGGATAGGCTATGTTAGAAGAATAAACATGCCCGTCCCTAAACAGTTTTCTAGACTTCTGGTTTTTCAATTTACTCATGTAAGCATCTATACTTGCAAAAATACGCTCATAGTCAAATTTAAATCTTTCAAAGTGAGCATACATTCTAATTTTCTCATCAATGTGACCAATTTCTGCACTCAAAGTATCTATATGTGCTGAATAATGTTTCACAATCAACTCTAGAAGGTCTAAACCTTGTTTCTGAAACAGGCCCTTCAGGTCAGTAAGAAAAACATTGTCCGTAATAAGGCCTGAGGGTGTAAAATTATTCCTCAAACCCTTAGGGACCAAATTCTCAGTAATACACTGTTTGAAATAGGCTACCTCCAATTGTAGCTTACGAATCTTTAAAGTTTTATTGTCAAGAGTTTTTAACATGCCAGAAATGTCAAACATTTAGGAGAGGTAGTAACATTAAAGAGCTGTTACAAACCAATGCACCAAACTACAACCTTCAAAAAACCAAAGGGTGCTTCACCTGTGGATCCTGTAACTGGTGCCATGTCGTGAAATCCGGTAGTTCTTTTAGTATAGGGCAACAAAGATTTTGGATCAATCACAAAATAAATTGTGACACAAAATCAGTTGTTTATGTGGCTCTCTGTGTTTGCTGTCCGGCATTTTATGTCGGAAAGACTGACAGAAAATTCAGAGAGCGCATATATCAACATATATATGCCATCAGAAATAACAAAACTGAAAATGCTCTTGCCAAACATGTAGAAATTAATCAAGGACATAGTTTTGTTTTTATGGGCATTGACTGTAAACAAAAATCTATTAGGGGAGGACCTACCTCCTTGTTGTTAGAAATTTTAGAATTATACTGGCAACTCAAACTGGATGCCTTTAACATGCCAGGTTTAAATGAAACTTGTAATATAGCCCCTGTGCTAAAACATAAGGCTTATTTACGTTGATGAACTTGCCTCGCACTAAGAAATTAGTTATGACAGGTTTTGGTTAGTATATTCAACCTGTGTATACTTGATTATACAATTTCAGTTATACTTGTCCTTTAGTCCTTTTGCATGTTGTTTTAAAATGGGGCTTGCTTATGGCAATAGATGTGTATTTCTTATAGGGTTTTCTTGTTGACGCATGGATGTGATGCATCTCTGTTACTAATGGTTTCAAAGTATTTTTTGGTGTTAACCATTAGGGTATATTTGGAAAATTACTTAAAGAAAAACTGTTAGCAACTTTTAAGGAAGTGATGTTTTAACAATGTCAGCTGATTTTAATTAGGCTACCTACAGTATATAAACTGTTTGGCGCCTTTTCTGTGTTTTAGCCTCTGAGGAAGCTACTTGTATGTTGTAGCGAAAACGCTATTTATTTTGTGTTTTAATAAAATTGCGTTAAGGCATTTGGACGTTTTTGACTAGACAACACTCTTTTCTGTTTTTCTAAATTGTTAACCAGAGTAATGCACATATTCAATAAATAAACAAACCACGCTTACTTTAATTTTATCATTAGCCACAATGAGGTCTACACAAGCTACCTTACATTTGCAATGTTTCAGGATGGATGTTGCACGAGTCTGGTCAAGAAGCCAGGGGTGACCTGCAATTCTATCCTGGTGCTTTCATAGTTTTCAGCTTCCAGAAATGGTAAAAAAAAAAAAAAAAAAAAAAATCGGATGAGCAGCCCAGTATAGATAATGTACAACACCTTGAAGGCTTTCTTCATTTAATTTTACAGTAACTGTTTTATTCTATTCAGAACTACAAGGATTTACCCCTGAGCTGTATCTCAGTAGGCAAATGGCAGATCTAAAACAGTAAACCTGTCTTGAATGGGACCACCAAGTCCTGGACAATTGCTAACTCAACCTATCATCATGTAGGAGGAAAGCTGAAACATCAGAGAAACCCAAACAGATGCATGAAGAACATGCAGACTTCACAAAGAAGGTAACCCACGGGAGAACTGACCAGAGACAAGTACTTATGTGCAGCTATGTCATTCTCTGCACTGTGCTACCATGTTTGCTCATTTTAATGTTCCAATAAGCGTAGCTAAAGTATTTCATGCTTGCAAGCTTTTCATAACTTTAAGCACATACACTTATACCTAAAATACTGCATTGTTCCAATATCATTTAAACCTTAATAAAGCAGTGTTTTAATCCAGCACACTATTCAGTTTAAAACACCAACTTTCACTGGGTAAGAAAAAAAGGAACAAATGCCAGAATCTTTTTTTAGCTTTGAAGGATAAAATTTATAAGATGGGAGATATTTTGTGCAAGCTTGACAATATAAAAATAGAAAATGCTTATTTAAACAAATGTTTAACTCTAAAGATAGTCCCAATGGGACTCCGTTTTTTTAAAGTACCATTAGGAATAGATATCAAAGAATCTGTTATGGATGATTTTAATGATTTTTTTGATCAATGTGGATTTAAGTTTATGAGTATGATAATTAAGTACAATGATGAAACTTTAACGCAACTAATTAATGAGGTTGAAAAATTGAATGTAGAAATAGAAAGCGATTTATTATTTGATGAATGGAACAATTTATATTGTAAACAGTTTTCCATTGTGGAAAAGAAATCTAAAACTATACATGAAAGGAAGTGCAAAAAAATCAACAGAGACATTACACAGTATAGGGATAAAAGGGTATATAAATGGAATAATGAAAGGGGTAACAGGACAAAAGGGCCTAATGAACATGAGGATTGGTTCTATAGACAACAGAGTGGGAACAAGGTAGTAGGGGGAGAATATGGTGAGGAGGGAAATCACGAATGGTACGATGAAGATGAGGGACATAAACAAAATTTTCGGAGGAATTGGAACCCTCAGTATTGGAAGAAAGTAGATTTCAAGGGGAGGAGAAACTATTACCCCCAGAATGTGCGATCAGAACTGCACAGGGGGAACAAATGGAATTGATACCCAATAACACAAATGATAGTGAAGTGATTATGGGCATGGACATTTCTGACTACAATTACAAAACGAATGAACTAGGTGATTTTAAAATTTATAATTTCACTAACTTCAAGGTGGAAGAGGTTCATTACAAACTTTTATCCAGGGGTATGAAATTTATCCCCACCCCGAAATTTGGCTTAGTTGACCATTTGATAGAAACTAAACTATTCACCCGTAAATTAAATTTATCTATCATGTTTCAGAACAATAAGAAAAATAAACAAAATACTGAGGGGGACAGTTATATGTTAAAACCTAAAAGTACATTTGTTCCACACATGAACCCTGTGGTCGAGCTTTTTGAAAAACAGGTACAGAGAGACATTTACAAATTGACTGACACAGTGAAAAATACTAAAGTGAGGGACAATATGTCCAAGGAAGAGAGAAAGGAGTTAAACAAATTGAGAGAAAACAAAAACATACGTATCATGAAGCCTGACAAGGGGGGGGGGATAGTTATATATGACCAAATGGAGTATTTGTCCAAAATTCATGCCATTCTGACGGAAACAGGCAATTATACTACGATTTCATTGAACGAAATAAACATTGCCTACCAGAGGATTAGTTCATATTTGGAAGAGTTCTGGATTGACAATCGAATCAACAACGATTTATATAATTTTTTAAAGGTGTCATACCCCATCACTGCGACCTTGGTAGGTATACCTAAAATACATAAAGACCCAATCAACCCTCCATTCAGACCCATTGTGTCAGGCACAAAATCTAAAACATTTCCATTAGGCAAATTAGTAGATGTTTGGTTAAAAGACATATATAAAAGTATCCCCCATCTATTGAAAGACTCCTGGGACTTTTTAAGAAAATACCCAATAGATACTATTACAAGTGATTTGATTTATGTGACTATAGATGTCATTGATTTATTTTCATGTATACCCAGTGTTGAAGGTTTGCAAATGTTCTGTGAGAGTATTAGAAAATACACTAAGTTTGATTGGGACAAAATCTGTCTCATTATGGACTGCATGTCCTTAGTTTTGGAAAACAACTTTATATCGTTTGAGGGTGAGTACTACAAACAAAGCAAGGGAGTGGCAATGGGGTCAGCCAGTGCCCCTATTTATGCTAACCTTGTCATGTTGTATTGGGAAGATGAAATTTTATTTAAGAGTAAATTTTTCACCCATATTTCCCACTACACAAGATTTTTGGATGATATTTACATCTTATGGAAAGGAAATAAGGATGAATTAAACGATTTCATCACTTTCATTAACAACAGTAGTGAATTTTTGAAATTTACTTATGAAACTAATAAGGAAGGTTTGCCTTATTTAGACACTATTGTTTCAAAAGATGTTAAAGGTTTCAAATCTAAAATACACAGGAAGAACACATTCTCAAACGATTATTTACAATATGACAGTAATCACCCCAAAAAGATGTTGAGAAATATTTTTAAGGGGCAACTCATTAGAGCAGCCAGAATGACATCCAGATATGAGGACATGATATTGGAGTTTGAATACATTACCAAAATGTTTATAGACAGGAAATACAGTAGAATCATGTTACAGGATGTTAAACAATATGAGACATCTCAGAGGGAAACCAAATATTTTCCGATATTAGGAACTGTACTGCATGCAACTAATGAGACAGGAGTAAACCATACGGACAAATATAAAATGGCTTACATTTTACCATACACACCATTTGCTAGTATGGTGAAAGAAATTTTGTATAAACATTGGGGCATTTTCACAACAAATCCTGAGATTTCACGAATATTAGGAGACGGAGACAAACCAATATTTGTTCACAAAATGTCACATAATTTGAAAAGAATTCTTGAAAGTGGGTATACATTAAACAATAAGGGTAGAAGTGGTGATGACGAAAAAAATACATCTAATGAAAAAAATACATCTAATGTAAAAAATACATTTACTGGAAAATGTGGCAATTGCAATCAGTGTAGATTTATTATGACTCACACAGAAGTTACATTAGGTAACATCAACAAGACATTAATCAGATGTGAGAAGGGGAATTGCAACACAACGTATGTGGTCTATATTGCTAGATGTGAAATGTGTCCTGCATATTATGTTGGGAAGACCGAGAGGGCCTTCAAAAGAAGAATATACGATCATTTATATTGTATTAGAAAAAAAGATCGCAACAATGCTTTATATAGACATGTTGAAAGCGAAGGAGACCTACACAGTTTCAAATTTGCCATTATTGAACATATCAAATCTGATTGGAAGGGGGGTAACATAAAAGGACGATTAAGTTATAGAGAGATTTGGTGGCAATTATATACAGATGCTGCTACAACACCAGGATTAAATGATACCATTGCCATTAAGCCTTTATTAGGTTAGTGTGTATGTAGGTCCCACAATTTACACAATTTTTGCACAATTTTTGCACTATTTTTCAAACATATTTCAACCCATTAATATTTTTTATATACAAACAAAAATTTTTTATATACAAACAAATATTTTTTATATACAAACAAATAAACAAGAAAATAAAATATTTTAAAAATATAAAATATCTTTTTACATATAGTATTTTAAAATCTTTTCATAATATTTTTAAAATATTTATAAATAACATATTTTTATATTGAGATTTACTTAATGTCTTTACATTTACACATAAAGATTTTTTAATAAATCATTAAACAATGACCATTTATTAGTATGGAGCAATAAATTAATTAATTTATATTAAAATACAATTTATAAGGACATTATTATGAAACACATTTAATATTTATAAACAATTTTTTAACAACAACAATAAATTGTTTTAAATATTTTATATGGTAATAGCTCACATTAAATTATGATGTGTAATCAATAAAATTAATCTCAATACTAGTTTTTAACAATTCATGAGTTAATTTGTTTATATAGCAGCATACAATTTTGCACATTTAGTAACAGCAAGAAATGAACTTCATATATTTCGAGTTCTAAAAACAGTTCATTACATTTAGAGTCCAATAGTAGTTTTTATATTCAATAGCATTGAATGGTTATATTATTAGCATAATTTTTTAATTGATTTTTAACAAGCATTCATATACACTACACGAAAATAATATTATTGTTAGTTAGAAGTGTATATTTATATTACATTTTTATAACATTTTTACTATTATCAGGTAGTATGGGTCCAGTTGTTAGTACTGTCTACACTAGGATAATATATTATGACATATTTTATAATGGAAGGGTAATTCAAATGAATTAGTAACACGGAATATTATGTATTTATTTATGTTAATATTTGCAGTATATTGTATTTTTAAAGGAGGTACAGCTGAATGAATTTGTATAAGATATTTTATTTATATTGAACACGAACCAATAGGCACAGGGGCACTTTAAATTCAAGAGCAGTCAGGTAAAATTGGCGCCAAAAAGTTTACTTATAATGGCGCATTTCATTTTGTGATTGAGTTCTGAAGAAGCCTATGTTGTATTAGGTGAAAGCGCTTAACTCAATGATTTATGTGTATCGCTATTTTATGCACTTTTGTTTCTAATTAAAGTTCTGGTGGTCGCACAATACTGTGTTTCCTCATCTGTTGGGAGAGAAGATAGCACAGTATTGCAAGTTTCAAGGTATACTTAAATTGTTAACCAGAGTAATGCACATATTCAATAAATAAACAAACCACGCTTACTTTAATTTTATCATTAGCCACAATGAGGTCTACACAAGCTACCTTACATTTGCAATGTTTCAGGATGGATGTTGCACGAGTCTGGTCAAGAAGCCAGGGGTGACCTGCAATTCTATCCTGGTGCTTTCATAGTTTTCAGCTTCCAGAAATGGTAAAAAAAAAAAAAAAAAAATCGGATGAGCAGCCCAGTATAGATAATGTACAACACCTTGAAGGCTTTCTTCATTTAATTTTACAGTAACTGTTTTATTCTATTCAGAACTACAAGGATTTACCCCTGAGCTGTATCTCAGTAGGCAAATGGCAGATCTAAAACAGTAAACCTGTCTTGAATGGGACCACCAAGTCCTGGACAATTGCTAACTCAACCTATCATCATGTAGGAGGAAAGCTGAAACATCAGAGAAACCCAAACAGATGCATGAAGAACATGCAGACTTCACAAAGAAGGTAACCCACGGGAGAACTGACCAGAGACAAGTACTTATGTGCAGCTATGTCATTCTCTGCACTGTGCTACCATGTTTGCTCATTTTAATGTTCCAATAAGCGTAGCTAAAGTATTTCATGCTTGCAAGCTTTTCATAACTTTAAGCACATACACTTATACCTAAAATACTGCATTGTTCCAATATCATTTAAACCTTAATAAAGCAGTGTTTTAATCCAGCACACTATTCAGTTTAAAACACCAACTTTCACTGGGTAAGAAAAAAAGGAACAAATGCCAGAATCTTTTTTTCCTCTCAGCATCACTGACAGTGTTTCTCCCTGTTCCTGTTGCTCCTGTGGTTTGAAGCCGTGACAGTAGTAGCCACGTCTTCATCTCCAACAAATGAGCCAAGATACAAGGTTGAAAAACAAAAACAGCGAGATGCTATGTACAGTTCATTACAATCAAGCCAAAATGGCAGTCAAATTAATGTCCATATAAGTACACTTGCTGCAGTAAGCAAAAGGGACTGCAGCTCTGAGTACAGCTCATCCTTTTACTTTGAAATGGATACCCTTCACTGGTACTTGAGGAAGCAGAAGGCCAGTTAAAAATAATGTGGGTACAGGGTAGTAGGATATGCACAGACAGTAGGAACAGTGTCATGGCGAACAGTTATAATATTTTTCTTACCTGCCACTTGAAAATGATGGGCACTTGCTGCTAATTGTGACATGATCTTGCTGTCTCTTGCAGTGTATGAAATTCAGGGTACAGAGCAATAAGAAATGCAAATCTGAGGCAGTTAAAGGTATATTTTTATAATCTGTAAAAATGAGAATTCCACCAAAGTATACAAATGTAAATGTAGACAAGAGCAGAGTCAGTAAGCTCCCATTATCTGAAGAGACTGTGGAAATTTATTATGTCAAATCAACTGTGTCATGTACACTGGACAACAGACAAGTCAAAAAGTAACAAAATGGAAAAATGATAACGTCAATACTGCATTTCAATTTCCAAAAACCTGGCAAATTATTCAATCACAAAGTCTCTCTGTTTGATCAGTGGCAGTGAAAAACATTGAGCAGCCTGCCTGCCCCTGTGGGAGTGGTTACTGACTTGAAACTGTAGTTTTATTGGCCATTCTGGGTCAATTCCAAAACTCCTTCATCTTCCTCTCTTAAAACCTGGTTGCCTCGTGGTTTTGGCATCTTTTCAGGCTTATTGGCTGTTGGTAAAGCACCCACCAAGAGGAGAAAACGCTGAGAGAAGAAAGGAGCCACTTTTGAGATTTAAGTATTTTTCCTCTGTTTATTTGCTAAGTTTTTCTGCATAGCCGCCTATTTTGAGCATTTTCTGGCTTGTTAAATTTGATTTCTGCATTAGTAACTGTATTTAGAGCACAACCTAGAGCTGATTACTGAATTTCCTGTTTGCACTTATTTTTAAAATCGTTTTTTTCTCAAAACTTGCATTTTATCTGTCTTTGGCCTAGCACTCGTGTGGGGTCATTTACTGCACTGTTATAACTTGCTGATACTTGTTAACCTCTGCTACCTCTGAAAAAACAAACAAACAAAAAAAAATCTTGCTTTTTTCCCACTTTTCTGAGATTTAAAAAAGTTCAGTTACAGGCTTGCTGTTCTTGAACTGTTTGTAAGTTTCTGTGAGGCCATTTTTTGCTTGGGCTAAAGGAAAGTCTCTCTGTTGATCAGTGGCAGTGAAAAACATTGAGCAGCCTGCCTGCCCCTGTGGGAGTGGTTACTGACTTGAAACTGTAGTTTTATTGGCCATTCTGGGTCAATTCCAAAACTCCTTCATCTTCTTCTCTTAAAATCCTCTTTTGCGCGGTTTTGCGCGTTTTTGAGCATAGCGCAGCAACGGGCAGCGCCGCCTAATTGGGTTTAAACTATTCCTGGCTCCACAAAGTCTGCTCTTCATTTTTTCCCTTAGAACTGCTCTATCTCTCAATTTAAACACCATATTCTCATTCTAAGGCCCTTCACTGGTCCAATTAAGTAATCCTACAAGTTAGCACTATTAAACCATAAGCACTAATTACTCTTATACTCTCTACGATTACCCTGTCCTCTATTGGTCCGTCTTAAATTCAGTTTCCCTATTACTCTAGCATGTCCAAAGGTCAGTCAATGGTTTCCTCTCCAGTCCAGCTGGTGAATCTGGGAATTTTGAGGCAATGTTACAACTGTCTCATGTACACGGACAACCCTCTCCTCCTCCAAACAGGTTCAAATATATGTGAGAGATGCAACTATTTAGCCAAACTGGAGGCTGAGCTCTCATCTCAAAACTGGTGTAACCAGTCAGGAGGAGAAGGTAACCTCACACAACACAATTCCAGTATCACATAGTCCCACCACATCAGCGAACCAAACATACAAATACACAAAAACATACTCGGAGGCTCTAAATAAAAATCTACCTAAGCAACAGAGACCTCCAAAGCAGACATCCAAGCAAACGCTACCTCAAAACAAAACACACACAACACATAACCCACAAAGTCAGTGTGCCAAGCAGCCACAGCCCTTAAGGCTGAATAACACACCTGATACTCTTGTTATAGGTGACTCTATTGTCAGACACACTGACGTCCCGCTCACCAGGCTGAATAAAGAGAAGGTCACAGTGAGCTGCCTGTCAGGTGCTAGGATCCGACACATAACGCAAGCACTCAGGTCACTCCAAAGCAAATACAAATATGACTCAGTCATTGTACATGCTGGTGTGAATGACCTGAGACGTACCTTCCTGGACTACATGAAAAGAGACATAGAGGAGCTCTCTGATAATGTAGCCCAGGCTGGTATGACCCTGACCTTGAGCAGCATCTTACCCTCACCTAGAATGATGCCACAGTACAAAGACAAAATGATCGATTTTAACAATTGGCTAAAATTTTGGTGTCATTCAAAGGGGATCCAGTGTCTGTCAGCCTGTGATGACATGCTCGACAAGCCACGTTGCTTCGCTAGGGACGGCTTGCACCTGTCACCACTGGGCTTTCGGATATTGGCAAAGGCTCTTGCCACCCCCATAGTGCCTTTTTAGGCAAGGCTCAAAAGTCAAACCCACCCCATAGACAGCACAAGGAACAAGAAACTAAGGGTAATGCTGCTAAATGCCAGAAGTCTTAACCTCAAGATGCACGCACTCAAAGCTCTCCTCAGTATGGAGAACATCGATATCTGTGCAGTGACAGAAACCTGGTTCAAGGCTCCAGAGAGCACCCCAGCACTACCAGGCTATACTTCATATCATGCTTTTCGGCCCCAAAACCCGGACCAAACCACAAAAGGAGGGGGAGTTTCCATATTTATCAAGGATATCCACACCTCCAGGTTAGTGGCATTGCACGAAGAATCTGAGACCATCCATGTGCAACTAACAGTGGGCAAGACTGCTTTTCAGTTTATAGCATCCTACAGACCACCCTCTCAAAGTCAGGAATCCCTTTCGGCTTTCCTGAAAACATTGGAGAACATGAAGATCTCTCCGAACACCATTATATTGGGCGACTTCAACTACCCAAACATTGACTGGAAGCACTACTCAAGCCCCAGCACCTTAGCCCAAAGATTCCTGGAAATTATAAACTCAAATGCTATGGAACAACTAGTCACCACTCCCACAAGAGGGGACAACATACTAGACCTTATCATTACCAACATGGGGACTCTATGCTCCACACCAGAAGTATATCCCTCATTGGTAAGATCAGACCATAAATTAATTTCACTGGATGTCCACATCCCACCCCACCCCAGCCCAGAAAACCACAGTGAAAAACTTCTCAAAGCGAACTTCTCACTTCTCAAAACCGAAGTGGAATCCTTCAAGGCCCCAGGGCCAGTGGAAACTACAGCCCAAACTGCAGAATCCTATATAAATACATTCTACGGACATCTCCAGGAATGCATGGATCATGCTATCCCAAACAAAACCAAGACCCAATCATCCAAAGGCAGGCGTCCAGTCTGGTGGACCCCTGCCATAAATAAACTGTACAACAGAAGGAGGAAGCTACTACATGATAGAGCAAAATCCCTAACAGGGAAGGCATCTCTGATCAGTACTAGCAAAAAATTACGATCCCTCATAAAATCCTCCAAGGCCAGCTTTGAGAGAAAAATTGCACAGGACACCAAAGACAATCATAAGGATTTTTCAGTTATGTTAGAAACCTGGGATGCAACTCTCAGACTTGTTCTGAGTTGATTCTAAACGACAAAAAATACACTGAACCCACAGACATCGCCAATATCCTGGCAGACAGGTTCAGTGCAAACTTCTCCACCCCCCCCCCAAAAGAGCAAGTATCTATCCCGGCAGAGGGCTGCCTCCCAAACATCTCAGATGCTCAGGTGAAGGCTGCCCTCTCCAAAGCAAAAAACACTGCTTCCATGGGACCAGATGGCGTCCCAGGTTGCGTCCTACATGAGCTACAAGAGGAACTCATCCCTCAAATAAAACAGCTATACAATCTCAGCCTCACTACAGGATATGTGTCCACAGAATGGCGTACAGCAACAGTGGTCCCACTCCACAAAGGTGGAGCCTCTACGGACCCTGGAAACCATCGCCCCATAAGCCTGACTAGCTTAGTCTGCAAGGCTATGGAGAGGATCATCATGGAGCTCATAAACAAAGACATTGGGGACCTACAGACACTAGATCCTACCCAGTTCGGCTTTGTCAAGGGCAGATCCTGCCTTGTGAACCTGGTTGACTTCTTTGAAACAGTCACCAAAGCCATAGATGAAGGGAAGGTAGTCCACACAGCCTATCTGGACCTTGCAAAGGCATTTGACACAATACCCCACTGGGCATCATAGATAAGCTATCCAGCTTAAATATAAACCCCTATGTCACAAGATGGGTGCAAACTGGCTCAAAGACAGAACCCACAGAGTGAGAGTTGCTGGAGCCATGTCAGACTCGAAACCGGTCACAAGTGGCATCCCACAGGGTTCTGTCCTGGGACCACTCTTGTTCGGTATATACTTTTCCAAGGTACAGGCAAGCGTGGGAGGACTATGGCTCACCAAGTTCGCAGACGACTGCAAACTGGGCCATAATCAACTCTCCAGCTGACACAAACATCCTTCAAAAAGGTCTCACAGAGACAGATAATTGGTGCCAGCCATGGTTTAAAGCTAAATGCCAAAAATGTATAGTCATACCCTTTGGCAAAAACAATGTGCCCACAAATTACCACATAGGGAAACCCATTAAGTACAGAGAAAGTTATTAGGGACCTGGGGACCCAAGTTGATAGCAATCTCTCCTTTGAAAACCACATTGCCAAAGTGGTTAGAAAGACCTTCTACATAGCCCACCTCATCACGAAGGGTTTCACATCTAGATCAAGAGAGGTAATCGTGCCCCTTTATTCATCCCTCATCAGGCCCATCATAGAATACAATGCCCCTTTTGGGATGTACCTTACCAGACACCTGCAGCAATTAGAAAGACCCCAAAAGTATCTCACCAGTATCTCACCAAGAGGATCAATGGTCTCAAACAGATGCCATATACTGCTCAGTTAAAAAAACTCCAGCTCTACTCAGTTGCATACCGCCTACTTCGAGGCGATCTATGCCTGACATACAAAGCTATGTCAAATCCAGAATTAATGGACATGCTCCACCTCAGTAAATCTAAATCCCTTAGAGCCACACTGAGGGACTTGAACCTCAGCACAGAAATAAATAGAACTTGCTGGAGGGACAGGTTCATAACCCAGAGGCTCCCTTCGCTCTGGAATAGAATTCCAGTTCATGTGAGGCAGAGCACCTCACTGAATCTCTTCAAGAAGAATCCAGATAAGTGGATGGGGGATCGTAGGTTTGTCCCAGGGATTACTCCCGTGTCACTATTAGACAGAGGCACAGTAAACTAAACCTTAAAAAGGGCACAGTATACTCAAATCAAGGGGTGGCGTAAGCCATACAGAATCGGGCTAGGCTTATAATTGCCCCAGGGCAGATAGCCTAGTATGAACCTATGAACCTATAATCAAAACCAAATGTACTCACTACCAATAATGGAAAATACATATGAAACTAACAAAATAATTCCATGAAACAATGGTCTTATCCCACCAAACCACAATTCTAATTAAAAAAAAGTTTTTAGTTGCCTGTTGACATTAAAATTGTAATATGGTGACATGTGACTGGCATATCATAGAATTATTTTGTAGTGCAAGAAGCGAGGTGATTACATTCCAATATCATGCAAAATTCAAACCAGTTAAGCAAGTCTATAGCATGATACCTGATCTTAACTGTTAAGCACCTCTGGTTCAATTGTTAGGATCAAGTACCATGACAGGCAGTTAAAACTTCCACAGTACTGGCTAACAAACCAGAGAGGCAGAATTCAAAACAGATTTTATTTTGCCTGCTGTCTGTGCTAGCAAACAGCACCTGACTTTCCCTAACATAAGAGAACATGTTATGCTGTCTTTCTGAAAGTGCTTGCTAAGTACTTTATGACTCTGAAAGCCGACGAAACATTTAGCACTTTTTATGTAACTAGTACTACATGGAAAAGATAAAGCCCCGTGCACTACAAAGAATTAAGATTGACCCCTTTATTATGTGTTGCCAAGATTCACCTCTCAAGCTTCGCTCTCGGGGTGAATTCTTGGTATCCATGTCTCAAGCACATAATAAGCTGGTTATTATTGGAGACCTATTTTATGCTAATTGATAAATTTAGACATCATAATTCTTTGTTATGTTTTAGTCCTTTATAAGGAGAACATTAGGAAAAGTGTCCGACGTAAAATTAGAAGTTATGTACCTACCATAACGTTCCATGTTAGTTGTCTTCTCTCGCCTTCTTTTTGCTGGATGGGTTCGGCACTTGCTTTAGCTCGAGAACTCCTTTTACCAGCTCGAGGCAACCCTATATCCCATGATGCAAGGCGGAACTACCTCAGATCTCGTTTGGCAGCTAACTTACCCTGCTAAAGACTATCCTAACAGAATTAGGAACAATGGTTCCTAAAAGAAATCCTCATAACAACGTACCGGAGGAAACAATCTAATAGGAACTCTCCAAGATCTGTCCAGGCCAGGGGGAAGGAGGGAGGGCAAGAAAGAAGGAGAGAAGACAACTAACATGGAGCGTTATGGTAGGTACATAACTTCTAAATGTTAAGTTGTCAATCTCGCTTCATTCTTGCTGGATGGGACCGTCCTAGCACCTGTATCCCGGGTGGCTCAATGGAACAGACTCTTGAGAACTGTGGAACCAAAACTGGCCCTATCTCTGGAGGCCAAATCCAACTTGTAATGAGAGACAAAGGTATGAGGCGTGGCCCAAGTAGCCGCTGCACAAATGGTATCAATGGGTAGCCTATCCTGAAAGGCTGCAGAAGTGGATAGACTCCTGGTCGAGTGTGCTTTTGGCTTAGAAGATAGTTGTTTGCCTCTGAGAGAGTACACATAGGAAATGGTGGAAGTCAACCATCTGGATAAGGTCACTTTAGAAACTGGAAGACCTATCCTGCTTTCTGCATAGGAAACAAACAATTGGTCCGATTTTCTAATTTGTTTAGTTCTGTGCAAGTAGTACCTGAGCTGACGATGGACATCCAAAAATGCAGTTTCTGTTCAGCTCTGTCGGAATAGTTAGGGAAAAAGACTGGTAGATCTATAGACTGGTTAATATTGGTTTGAGATACAACCTTGGGGAGAAAGGAAGGGTTAGTTCTTAACGATACCCTGTCCTTATGAAAAACCAAATAAGGTGAACGAATGCAGAGAGCTTGAATCTCGGAAACCCTTCTTGCAGAAGTGACAGCCAGTAAAAATATAGTTTTCCATGTCAATAACTTCAAAGAACATGAAGCAGACGGTTCGAAGGGAGGTAGTATCAAGGATGCCAACATTAAGTTTAGATCCCATTGCGGAGGAGGATGCTTTATAGGTGGTTTTAGGAGAAAAACTCCTCTCAAAAAGGCCTTGCATAATCTATGAGACATAATGTTATTGTCATGCAAGCCAACATGATACTTGGAAATAGCAGCCAGTTGTACTTTGACTGTAGATGACGAGGATCCTGAATGAAAAACCTCCGCCAGGAAATCTAAAACAGAATGTATGGGAGCAGTAAAAGGATCAATATTTCTGGAGTTTGCCCAAATCGAAAAACGTCACCACTTGCTAGCATAAATAGTCCTAGTGGACGACTTCAAAGAAGACACTAAAATGTCTCTGACTGAGTCAGAAATCATTGGTAGCCTGGCTAGGGAAGGAAGTGGAGCAACCAAGCAGTGAGGTTGAGAGAATGAATGGCTCGGTGCTGCTGACCCGACTGGTGGATCAAAAGATCCGGAACTGGGTCCAGATGCCAGGGCTGCACCAGAAGGTGACGATGCAGAGATGGAAACCAAATTTGTCGAGGCCAATATGGAGCAATGAGGATCAATTTGGCTCTCAAAGCGGTGGCTTTCTGAATGACTTGTGGAATCAAGGGAAAGGGAGGAAAAGCATAAAGAAGTCCCCGAGGCCAATCCTGGGTTAGAGAGTCTCTCAGGGGTTGACCTGGAAGGGGAAATAGAGTGAAATAGTCTGGGCACTTGTTGTTTAGAGGGTAGCGAAAAGATCGCAACAAGGAGTGCCCCACTTCAGAAAAATCTGATCCACTACAGATTGATTGAGAGACCACTCGTGAGGCATCAGAATAGATCTGCTCAGCCTGTCCGCCAATAGGTTGGACCTGCCGGGGATGTGCGTTGCTATCAGAAACCGCTGAGAAGAGATCGCCCATTGCCAAAGTCTGAGAGCTTCTCGACATAACGGATAGGACCTGGTTCCGCCCTGTTTGTTGATGTACCAGACCACGGACATGTTGTCCGTTTGTACTGCAATAGTCCCGTGGGAAGAAAGTCGCGAGGGCTTGCAGCGTTAAAAGCACTGCTCTCATCTCCAGGACATTTATGTGCAGATGGTATTCTATGGGTTGCCACGTCCGTGGACCATCCTGCCCTGATAATGCCCCCCCCACCCGATCAGAGAGGCATCCGTAGTGACTGTGGCAACTGGAGGAGGTGGAATAAAGGGTCGGCCCTGATGAAGAAGAGGGGAAGATATCCACCAGCCCAGATGAGCCCTGCACGACTGTGTGACTAAGATTTCGTGTCTCATCGGAAGATTGTGGTATGACCACTGCGTGAATAACATCCACTGCAGGAGACGCATGTGGAAGCGAGCCAGTGGTAGAAGAACAATGGCCGCAGCCATAAGACCTAGAACCTTTAGGACAAATCTGGCTTTGATCTTGTTGCTTTGTAACAGAAGCCGAACAAATTTTTGGATGTCCAGAATTCTTTGATCTGTTAGTCTGGCTATCATTTTGACGGTGTTTAATTCTGCGCCTATAAAGGTGATAGATTGGCAAGGCAGCAGAGAAGATTTTCCGAAATTTACTGAAATTCCCAATTTCCTGCAAAGCTGTAGGGTGTAGTCTCTGGACTGAAGAAGCTGACACTTGGTGGTGGCGGAGAGGAGCCAGTCGTCCAAATAAGGAAACACCTGGAATCCTAGACGTCTCAGGTGAGCTGTGACCACTGCCATGCATTTGGTAAACACTCTGGGGGCTGAAGTGAGGCCAAAGGGCAGTGCTCTGAATTGGTAATGACTGGTCCCTAGCCGAAAGCGGAGAAACCTTCTGGAGCATCTGTGAATCTTTATGTGATAGTCGCATCCTGAAGGTCTATAGAGCACATCCAGTTGTCCTTGCCCAGAAAGGGCAGAATGGACTGAAGCGTGACCATCCGGAATCTTGCCTTCTTGACAAATCTGTTCAGATTGCTCAGGTCTAATATTGGTCTCCAATCTCCCGTCCTTTTGGGGACCAAAAAGAATCTTGAGTAGACGCCGGATCCTACTTGGTCTGTCGGCACTGTCTGGACGGCTCTTTTTCTTAGGAGTTTTGAAACCTCCTGTTCTGCCAAATCCCTTTGACCGGGTGAGATGTCTGGAAGGGATTGTAGAGGTACGGGAAACCTTTCGAAGGGGATCTTGTAACCCTCGGATATAATCGACTGTACCCACTTCTCTTGGGATAGGGATTGCCAGGCTACTGGGTACAGTGAAATCCTTCCCCCGACTGCCTCCAAGGGTGGACAGTCGGGCAACACCTCAGGGATGTTGAAAAGGCTTCTCAGGAAGAGACTCCCTGTTGCCCTGGTTCTGAGGACCCCCCTGCCTCTAGGGCGTCTATTATTGTTACCCCCTCTGCCTCTGGGGGTAAACTGACCACGTGTGTCCGGTGTAGCTCCTTGGGCTTTACGGAACCACATCTCCCCCCCCCCTTCTGACCCTTGGGATATGGTCTAGAAGGGGTGGAAAACTGGACTCCAACGGCAGAAAGAGTTTTACCGTCCTGCTCACACCTGGTCAAGGTATCCTTCACCTGAGGTCCGAACAAAGCTGAACCATCAAAGGGGTATTAGTGAAGGACGCCTTAAAGGGGTCCGCAAAATTACACAGCCGCATCCAGGCTTGGCGTCTAAGAGTAACTCCTGTGCCTGCGGCCCTGCTCGCTCCATCGGCCGCATAAGATATGAGCCGCATGGAGGAGTTAGATATGGAATTCAGGATAGCAAGCTGTGAGGCAATCTTTTCCTGAGCCCCAGCAGCAGAAGGATCCTGGACTACTTCACCCAGTTCTTTGAGAATATCTCGTTGAAGCCTGGTGAAGTGACAAAGATAATTCAGCGAGCATAGCAAAGGTCGCTGAAGAAAACATCCGCTTTCCATACCTGTCCATGGTCCTAGAATCCTTGTTAGGAGGATGGACAGGTACTGAAGGATCCGCCAGTTCCTTCTTAGTGGCCGCCGCCACCACCATAGCATCCACAGAGACACCTTTGGAAAGGAACTGTTTATCCGAAGGGGCCGTAATGAATTTGGATGGTCTTCTGGGGACAGGTTCCACAGAATCTGGAGCCACGCCTTCCGAGCCACTACCTGCATAAGTGGGTCGAAAGGCGGAGACACCCAGGAGGTGGAGGGTCAGGATCCAAAAGTCTCCAGGTATACCGACTCATCCTCGGAGGGGTCAATGGAGGCCAATTCCCCTCTGTTTGAGGAGCTCAAGGATGTCTGAAAAGGAGACATCCTCAGAGGGGACCGTGGGGAACCCTCCGACTCATCTAAGTCGGTATCAGATGTAGTAGACTCAGGGAGTCTGTGTGTTTCCTCTTACACGTCCTCTTCCGAGGGGGTTCCCCTGCAGGATCAGGAGAAACCTCGGAAGAGGAGGAAATTCCCAGTGGGGAAACCTGGGGCGATGGATCCCTGGGCCTGTGAGCAAGAGGTTGGCAAGAGGCATCTGCAGGCACTGAAGAGGGAGGAGCTAGAGGGATGGACCGTTGACCAGGCTCAGAGGCCAGGACACTCCTCATCACCTCAAAGGCTCCTCTCCCGGGAGGCCGGAACACACCCGCTCGAAGAAACAGGAATGGCCGGCTCCAAAGAGAGAGAAGGCTCGAGGCGATGTCGGCGCCGAGCTTACCAAAGCGAAGCCCGAGAGGGAGAGCGGGGTCGGACAAGGGTCCGATGCCACTAGCCCCCTCGGAGCCGACAGTGGAAACCCGACGACCGGATCCCTCCAAGGAAGGTCTCAAGGAGGAGATCGGAGCAGAGGACGACGGAGCCGAAGGATGTATCGGCTCTGGCATCGAAACAGTCGCTGTCCCGAGAAGCTCCGGCTCCGAACTCCGGTGTGGAGTCGGAGGAGGAAGTTCAAGGATTGGGGCTATAGCCGAAGTCTGTTGAGACGGGCTATGGAGCATTTGGGCCAGTGCCTGAGACTTCAACAGCCTGCTTACCACCCTCTCTAAATCGTGGTCAGACAGCCTGGAAGATCTCGAAGATCGGCTCCGATGGCTCCGCTCCGACAAAAGAGGAGACCCCGGAGCCGAGTGGATACTCAGTATAGACAGGGACCGAGATCTCTTACGGGTCGAAGCCATCGGAGCCGAAGTCCCTTGAACTCCAGATGGAGCCGAGGATATCTCGGCTCCGATGCTGGATAAAGTGTCGGCTCCAGCCGGAGCCGACAAGGCCACAGTAGTCAGGGTATCGGAGCCGGTCGGCGCCGAACCCACTACTTGAACAGAAGATGTATCGGCTCCAGCCGGAGCCGATGTCGGCTCCGACGGAGCCGGAGCCACCGGAGGAGGCTTGGACACTGTAGCCTGAGCCTTCGGTGGCTTAGGAGGTTTTCCTGACCCTAATTTAGGAGGAGAACCTTCTGGCTTAAGTAAGCCTCGGAGGATGAGCTTATTCCTCCTTTCCTGCAGGACTCTCTGGCTAAAAGCATGACACAAAGCACAGGAGTCCTGCAGGTGCAAAGGCCCCAGGCAATAAACACAAGAAGTGTGACCCTCTGTCAGAGACATTTTCTGACAGCACTGGTCACACTTCTTGAAGCCTGAGACCTTGCCTTCCTTTGACATCCTAGGAGGATGGAAACACAAACAATCCCAACAAACACACAAATTAATCCCTTACACAAACACACAGGAAGGGAATAACCAATGGGGAATTAGGCCTGACTAAAAAACTTTAGATTAAAGATTATAAAAAGTTTGAAAACAAGGGAATAGGGTGGGCTGTAACTAACTACAGACTAAACTGACACTAAAAGGGAAAAATAAACCCCTAACTAATCTTTTCTTATTTCACAAAGAAAAAACTTACCTCAGCTGGCAAAGGAGACCTCTTTCGCTAAGCGGCAAACGAGATCTGAGGTAGTTCCGCCTTGCATCATGGGATATAGGGTTGCCTCGAGCTGGTAAAAGGAGTTCTCGAGCTAAAGCAAGTGCCGAGTCGGAGCCGAGGATCGGCTCCGAACCCATCCAGCAAGAATGAAGGCGAGATTGACAACTTAACATCAAGAATTTATGAAAAATGTGAACACCCAAAGTGTAGAAGAATTCTATAAAATAAGGAATTTTTAGCATATATACAACGCAGCAAGGAAATGGACTAGTTTTTGCTTATACCAGTCTGGGTCATGCATTGTGCACAAATCCTTGCAATCCCTTGATATTTCCATAAAAAAAAGAAATCACGGTAGTCTGTTTTAACTATAGATAACTTGGTTCTTTTGCCAGTTTTTTTCCAGTAATTCCCAGCCCCAGCTTTCCTAAAAAATACAAATGGAGCCACAGAAGCAAATAAAAAGAACAATATCAACCAATACTGTACAACCTGGCTGGTATGATGGTGACTGCTTAACTACTAGCCCATCAACACAGTGAGGATTTTATCAGGCTGGTAATCTTGAAGCACATAGCTTGTGCCTAAACAAGGAATTTTTTAATGCATGTGCTGCAAAAAATCTGCATAAAAATAATACCTTTTTTCATGCAGCACAGTGGTTAGCACCACTGCCTCACAGTCCTTGGTTCTCTTGATTCAGTTCTCCACTGAAGTCACTTCTGCGTAGAGTCTGCATTTTTTTTTTTTTTCATTTACAGGTTGCGGACCAGCTTAGCCCTACTAGACAAACCCATTTTGAAAGCAGACCTGGGAAAAGTAGGACTAGGAAAGTAATATACTAAATTCAAAAAGAGAAGTTATGTACTCACCATAACGTTTCATCTGTGTTGTCCATTTTCATTCTTCCTCAACTGTTGGGTTTGGATCTGAACCTCTGATCCAACTCTGCCAGTACTAACCCTCACAGTAATCAAACAGCTCTCGAGCTTCTCCCTTACCCATAATGCACCAACCCCTAACAAACCTCAGATCTTGTATGCTGATTTACATAAAGTGATATCTGCCAATGTGCATGCATATAGGCACATAAATCTGTATAAATCTTACAGAAAGAACTATATCTGGAGCTCAACATAAAGGACAGTGGTGTCCTTACAATACCTTGTTCTTCCAGAAGTTTGTTGTGAAAAGGGTTGTGGGCTTGGTGGGTGGGAAGGTGAGGATGAATGAAAAAGGACACAGACGGAACGCTAAGATGAGTACGTAAACTATTTATATGATGTCAATTTTCATTCTATCCTCAACTGTTGGGACAGAGTCCCTAGCTACCTAAAATCTCGGGTGGACTCTAAGGAAAGATATTCATGAGCAGAGCTGAGCCAAAGGCTACTCTACCCTCGATACCAAATCCAGTTTGTAATGAGTGACAAAGGTATGAGGACTGGCCCAGGTTGCAACTGCACACACATCGTCCATGGAAGCACTGGATAGAAACACTGAAGAAGTTGCCATAGGCCCAGGTGAATGGGCTCTTACAGGTTTAGATAAGGTTAGACCCAAGTTGCTATAGATAAAAGAAATATAATCCATCAGCCATCTGGCTAGTGTTACTTATGCAACTGTTTTGCCCAATTTCAAATCTGCAAAGGAGACAAAATAAGAAGTTATGTACTCACCATAACGTTCCATCTGAGTAGGTAAACTTCATTTGTCAGCAACCTATGGGAATCGCATCCGATCTCGGATCCGAGCCGGCAGTTTTCAACAGCTTTATATCTGAGCTCCAAGCTCCTCCCCCTACCCATAATCCCCTGCCAACCCTGACTGACCTCAGATCAAGTTTGCCCAAAAGCAGATACTGCTTGAAGACTATTGCTCTCAAAGATAAAGTGGGTAACACCCATGGACCTGAGTATGAAAACATTCGTAAGTGAGGGGGCAGGAGGGAGGGACGGTTGCTGACAAATGAAGTTTACCTACTCAGATGGAACGTTATGGTGAGTACATAACTTCTTAATTTGAAGTAGTTAACTTCATTTGTGCAGCAACCTATGGGACAGAGTCCCCAGCTACCTGAACCTTGGGCAGCCTTCATGGAAGGATGTTTCGGAGCACTGCAGAGCCAAAGGATGCTCTCCCTCTGGAGATGATGTCCAATTTATAGTGATTGATAAAGGTATGAGATGAGGCCCAAGTGGCTGCCGAACAAATATCATCCAAAGAGACTCTAGCTCTAAAAGCCGCAGAGGTAGACATAGACCGAGTAGAGTGGGGCATGGACTCCCTGAGGTGCGGACCTGCCAGAACTTTCATATGCTAAAAGGATACACTGCGAAATCCATCTAGACAGTGTGACTTTAGACACAGATTTACCCAAGTTAAATTTGGCAAAGGAGACGAACAACTGGTCAGATTGCCTATGACCAGATGTCCTGTGGATGTAGAAGCAAAGTTGTCTATGCACATCCAGTGAGTGTAATTTGTATTCCCCTTTGTTTTGGTAATTAGGAAAAAAGACTGGTAGGTTGATGGACTGGTTAATATTCGATTCAGAGGCAATCTTGGGAAGAAAAGAGGGATTGGTCCTGAGGTAAACTCTATCCTTGTGAAAAGTCAAGTATGGGGGTTTTACACAGAGGGCTTGTAGTTCAGAGACCCTTCGAGCCGAGGTGATAGCGACAAGAAAGGCAGTTTTCTATGACAAGAATTTAAGATCTACTGAAGCTGCAGGCTCAAACGGGGGAGCTGTCAAGGCCTGAAGCACCAGCATTAAATCCCAAGGAGGGACTACATCCTTCACTGGAGGTCTGAGCAGAAAGGTGCCCTTCAAAAAGGTCTTACACAATTTCGTGGTGATCAAAGGGCCCAGTTCATTTCCCACGTGATAATGAGAGATAGCTGCTAGTTGAACCTTGACTGTGGAGGAACTAGCCCCCTGATGAAATAGCCCTGACAGGAAGTCTAATACAGCGGGCAAAGGAGCTGTGAAAGGATCCAAATTTCGACGTTCCGCCCAAATGGAGAAATCTTTCCATTTGCTACTATAAATCTTTCAAGTAGAAGTCATGTGCACTGCTACTAGAATAGTTTTAACTGGGGAAGAGATACAGGGAGTCCTAGCTACAAGTGGAACTGGAGCAGCCAAGCTGTGAGCTTGAGATTGTCCAGATTAAGGACTGGGAGATCTAGGGGGTGGGGTATTAGATCCGGACGGAGATCCAGAATCCAAGGAGGATTCACCAGATGAGACCAAAGGTAAGGGAACCAGGTTTGATGAGGCCAGAATGGGGCAATGAGAATTATCCTGCTCCTCAACTGGCTGGCTTTCTGTAGAAACTTCAGCATCAGAGGAAGAGGAGGGTAAGCATAAAGTAGACCGGGAGGCCAAGCATGCACCAGAGCGTCTCTCGGAGGTTCCCCGGAGGGGGAAATGAGAAAGTACAGTTGTGTACACTTACCATAAATGTAGCTGTTCGAGTGTCTTCACTGTTGCAGTCATGACTGTAGGGTTCTCCCCTGCCGTCAGGCAGTCCTCGGTCGGCCAGAATCCCAAAGTCTGGGTCCGGCATCGGCTGTTCAGCCATGCTCCTTGACGTCAGAGCGCCAGGAGTACAAAGCTGACAGCCGACGCCATGTTCTCCAGTTTTTCTTCCCCCAGATGTCAGGAGTCAAAAAATGAGTAAGGTCCCATATCCTTTGCAAATACACCTCAGAAGAATGGTGAAAAAAAAGGGAACCACACAAAAGTAAAAATAAGAGGGGACAGGAGGGAGGAAAACCCAGACTGCAACAGTGAAGACACTCGAACATCTACATTTATGGTAAGTGTACACAACTGTACTATGTTCATCGTGTTTCACTGTTGCAGTCATGACTGTAGGGTAGAATCCCAAAGCAGAATGAAAGGGAGGTGGTCATAAAGTAGAAGGGGCGGCTAAAAGGCCCTGCAAGACTGCAGAAGCAAAGCCTGCCCTAGACTTAGAGTAGAGAGGTAGATTGTAGTGCTTTGAAAAAGTATGCACTGAACTCCAAGTTGCAGCTTCCAAAATGTCTTTGGGAGGAACTCCCCTGAGGAAGGCAGCTGAAGTGGCAGCAGCTCTGGTGGAATGAGTCCGTATACTTCCTGGGATTTGCTTTCCATGGTGTGAATAACAAAATCTGATTCCATGAGCAATCCATTTAGAAATGGTCTGTTTTTAAATGGCTTTACCTTGGGAACTTGAAGCATAAGAAACAAACAATTGCTCTGATTTTCTGATGTCCTTGGTTTTGTCCAGGTAAAAATGTAGTTGTCTGTGTACATCCAAGGAATGTAAGATCCTTCCCCCTTTATTTTGAGGAGTGGGGAAAAAAGTTGGCAAGTGAATAGTTTGATTTAAAGCCACTTTGGAAACCACCTTAGGCATGAAAGTAGGATTAGTCCTTAAAGACACCCTGTCTTGATGAAAAATAATATAAGGTTCCACAGCCATAAGAGCTTGCAACTCAAACTCTCCTGGCAGTGGTCAGAGCTAACAGGATGGCTGTTTTCCAAGATAAAAACTTGATGTCAGAAGAGGCAGCAGGCTCAAAAGGAGGTAAGGTGAGCTTTTCCAAAACATAGTTGAGATCCCAAGCAGGAATGGGAGGAGATCTAGGAGGTCTTAAGTTCTTAGCTCCTCTGAGAAACTGTCTCATGAGCTGGTGGGAAGATTGGAGGGTCTGTATTGTAATGAGCGGAAATAGCAGAGGCATGTATCTTAATGGAAGAGAAAGAGAGACCCTTATGTAAGAGATCTGTCAAGTAAAGTAAAATCAAAGGAATGTTAGGAAGAAGAGGATCAGAATCCTGAGCCTGCATCCAGGAACAAAATCTTTTCCATTTTCCTGCATAAGATTTTCTAGTGCTAGGACGTCTGGCTTCTAAAATGACATCCATAACCTGCTTGGGTAGGAGAGAATGAATCAAAGACACTGGATTAACCAGGCCGCCAGGCTGAGAGTTCTGGCATGGGAGTGTAGAACCTGACCCTGGTGTTGGGAAAGAAGGTTCGGAGTCTGTGGAAAAACCCATGGGGCTCCAGAAATAGGTTTTTCAGAGTTGGGTACCAAAACTGTCGAGGCCAATTTGGGGCCAGCAAGATTATCATCTTGGGCTTGTCCTGTTTGATCTTTAATAATACCCGTGGAAGAAGAGGAAGAGGCGGAAAGGCATATCCCGAGAGGTTTCTCCAACTGAATGATAGTGCATCCACTTTCCAAGCTTGTTCGTGGAAAGTCCTGGTGCAAAAAATCTGTAGTTGATTGAGGTGGGATGCAAAGAGGTCTATGTGAGGACATCCCCAGACTGCTGTTATCATCCTGAATATTTCGGTGTCCAGCATCCACTCGTGTGGGTCTGAAAGGTTTCTGCTCAGACTGTCTGCCAGGAAGTTTTGCTTCCCTGGTAGAAACTGAGCTTGAAGGTCCAGATTGCAAGCTAGAGCTGTGTTCCATAGATCCATGGCTAGTCTGCAAAGGGGGTAGGAATGAGATCCCCTTGCTTGTTTATGTACCACATAACTGTGGTGTTGTCTGTCCGTATCAGTAGTTGTCCTGGTTGTAGAAGATTCCTGAAAGCCAATAGAGCTTTCTGAACGGCTAACATTTCCTTTAAATTGATATGCAGGTGCTTCTGATCCTTTGTCCAAAGGCCCTGCAGACAGTTGCCCTGAAAATGGGCTCCCCATGCATAATCTGAGGCATCCGTGGTTAGTATCTGAGTGGCAGGAGGCAGACAGAAGGGTTTTCCTTTGTTTAGAGTACAAGCCTTGGACCACCAAAGGAATTCCTTTTGAAGACAAGGCAGGACGGAGATCAGTATGTCTAAACTGTGGCAAGGCTGAGACCATACACTTTTTAGGTACCAATGTATTTTCCTCATATGTAGTCTTGCATATGGTACAAGAAGGATGCAGGAGGCCATGTAACCCAAAGCCTGCAGGAATCTCCTTGCAGATAGCTGAGTTAAAGTTGCCAAGGTTTTGAAAGTTGAAGCCAGCTGTAACTGTTTTTCGTATGTCAGAAATGCCATCTGGGTTGTTGTGTTTAGAGAAGCACCCAGAAAAATTATCTGTTGTGAGGGTGTCAAATTTGACTTTTTTATGTTTACAGTGAATCCCAGGAACTTGAGAAGATTCTGAACAAACTGTAGATGCTGGAGTAAGACCTCCTTGCTGTCTGCCTGAATAAGACAGTCGTCCAGATAAGGGTAAATTTGAATTCCCTTGAGTCTGCAATAAGCTACTACTGGAGCCAGGCATTTGGTTAAGACCCTGGGCGCAGTAGACAATCCAAAGGCCAGAGAATTGCAAGTGCCTCGATCCGGCCTTGAACCTGAGGTATTTCTGCATCCTGCCTGATGGGAATGTGTAAATTTGCCTCCTTAAATCCAATAAGTTACCATCCATGCATTTTTGGTCAGCATTGGAAGTAGCTGCTGTAGAGTAAGCATCTTGAATTTTGGTATCTCTAGAAAAGTGTTCAAGACTGACAGATCCAGAATGGGTCTCCATGAATTTTGCTTCCTGGGGACTAGAAAGAGCCTTGAGTAAAAACCTTGTCCCATCTCTGAAAGTGGAACTAGTTCTATGGCTTTCATAGCCAAAAGAGCTTCCACCTGGTTTAAGGCCTCTGTCCATTGATGTTTTGGAAGATCTGGCCATCCGCTTGGCCTTGGTAGGGTATGAAAATGGAATTTGTAACCTCTTGAAACCACATCCAGAACCCACTTGTCTTGGGTTATACGAGTCCAATTTAGGTGAAAAAGAGAAAGTTTTCCTCCGAGAGGGGCTTCCAGGCAAGACGTTCCTGCAGCCCAACAGAGGGAGTCATTGAGTCTGTTTCCTATGAGCTTGCGACCTGTCCTCTCCTCCCCTAGGGGTGGAAGCAGTCCACTGTCTTGGTCTATAAGAAGCT
Organism: Protopterus annectens; assembly: GCF_019279795.1. Classification (NCBI taxonomy): domain Eukaryota; kingdom Metazoa; phylum Chordata; order Ceratodontiformes; family Protopteridae; genus Protopterus; species Protopterus annectens. The sequence goes on from NC_056737.1 coordinate 832,004,307, forward strand.
TGTGTTTGAGGCCTTCCTCGGGAGCGTCTGTATCTACCCCTCTGAGGCCTGTCTGAATTGGGAAAGGACCAATTTTTTGTAGGCCAATTCCTGCTAAATCTGGGTGGCTGTACTTGTAAGAAATCTTTAACTGTTTGCATGGATTTTGCCTTGTCCTCCATCTTTTTAATCACCTCTTCAGCTTTAGATCCAAACAAAACATTATGCTGAACAGGTGCATCTAATAATTTAGCTTTTACTTGATCTGGCAAATTTTGTTCCTTTAACCATGCATGCCTTCTAATTACTGTGCCAGAGGCAGCAGCCCTACAAGAAGCCTCCAAGGCATCAAATCCACAGTGTAAACCATGCTTCCCAACTTGTTCAGTGGCATGCATTAAGTCATGTAATTCCTTATCATCTGCACAGGAGGAAATGGAAGTTAGCTTTTGTTTTAAAACAGATAGGAGAAATTGCTGGTATTTCAGCATAAGAAACTGACAGTTTAAAGCCCTAATAGATAAAGTAGCAGAAGTGTACACTTTTTTGCCCCATCTTTCTAAAGATCTGGAATCCTTCTCAGTGGGAATGGGGTTTTTAGCAGAAGCGGCCTTAACACCCTAGGACCCTGAGAAATGGTTTCAGGGTCAGCAGTAGGGTTCTTGTATAAAAACTGGTGGGAATCAGGAACCCTGTAATATCTGTCAGGCTTAACAGGAGCAGGAGGAAAAGAGTCAGGGGTTAAGTTAGCCTCCGAAAAAGCATCATCCACAATATCCAAAATAGGAGGAATAGCCAGGGGTCTATGTTGGGGAAGAAGAAGAAAATCCCTTAGTCTTTTCTTAGATTCCGAATACTCCTGTCCTTCCCAGTGGAAATGTTCCCTCATTTCATGCAAAGTTTCCCAAAAGAGAAATCCTCAGGGGGAGAAGCTGAAGGAACGGATTCCTCAGCATCAGAATCCTCATAAGGAGGGAAAGAATATTCCTGGTCAGAAGAAACTGAAGAAACAGAAGCCTGATCAGAGGAGTCATAATAAACTTCCTGCCTTGGCCTTTTATCTGGAGGGGGATGTGAACCCCTAATCATAGTAAGTAAGTCCTCCGCCATCTTAAGTAACTGTTTCTGTGACTTGGGAGCCGGATCAGAAGAGGCCTGTGTTGCAGTCTTTGATTTGGAAGGAGTCTTTGCCTTTGTCTCTGGCTTTGCCTTTATTAGAAGCTGAGTAGGCCTGAAAACCCCTTCGGAAGCCGGTACCCATCTGAAGGAGCATTGTCCGAAGGTCCTGCAACAGAAATATTCAAAGGCCTAGTTGGCTCCTCGTGGGAGTCCGTTTCGGCCATCGGTTCCGAAATGGCCGACGACAGGGGCTGCAAAAGCGCCTCACTGACGACGGCCGAACCTGAAGCTGACTCTGCTTGTACGATATTGTCAGATTTGGAACTCGGAGGCCTGTCTTTGTCCTTGCGTCGTTTGTGAACACCTGTAGCCGGAACCGTATCCAACGACATTTTGTAATTGTCAGGAGTCAGCCGACCGGCACTTGCGAACTGCTATCACCGCACGGCAAGAAAGACTGGAGAACATGGTGTCGGCTGTCAGCTTTGTACTCCTGGCGCTCTGACGTCGAGGAGCATGGCTGAAGAGCCGACGCCAGACCCAGACTTTGGGATTCTGGCCGACCGACGACTGCCTGCTGGCAGGGGAGAACCCTACAGTCATGACTGCAACAGTGAAACACGACGAACATCGAAGTAGTCATAACATTTTGTGTTCGAGGGAGAAGCAAAGAGATCATAACAGGGTTGGCGAAAATCCGATTCGCTATCTCGGGATTCAGAGACCACTCGTATGGTAACAGGATGGTGCGACTTAGTCTGTCCGCTAGGATGTTGGATCGCCCCGGAATGTGCGTTGCTATAAGAAAGTGGTTGGTGGAGATCGCCCATTCCCACACCCTCATGGCCTCTCGACAGAGTGGGTAAGACCTGGTTCCCCCTGTTTGTTGATGTACCAGACAACAGACATATTGTCCGTCTGAATCGCAATCGTTCCTACAGCAAGAAGGTCCTGAAGTGCTTGCAACGCTAACAGCACTGCCCACATCTCTAGGACATTGATATACAGAGAGGTCTCCATGAGGTCCCACGTGCCTTGGACTGTCCTGCCCGAACAATGCCCCCCCCCACCCGAGGCGGGAGGCGTCCGTGGTCACCGTGGCTGGGGGAGGGGCCATAGAAAAGGGGCGTCCTTCCTGGAGGTTCGGAGATTGGAGCCACCATAAGAGGGCCCTCTTGCAAGCCCTGCTGAGGGGAATGGGATGGCTCAGAGGATAAAGAAGAAAGGACCACTGGACCTGGAGGGTTCATTGCAAGACCCTCATGTTAAAACACGCCATTGGCAATAGGTTGATTGCCGCCGCCATTGAGCCTAGAGCCCTCAGGACCAAACCCGCCGGAGAAGCTGGAGATTGTAGAATGGCCCACACATGTAGCCTCAGGGCTTGTAGTCGGTCTGTGGTCAAGAAAGCTAGGAGCTTGTTTGTGTCTAATCTGGCCCCTATGAAGTCTATAGTCTGAATCGGGGTAAGAGAAGACTTCTCTAAGTTGATAGTGATCCCCAGCCGGGGAGCTAGACGAAGAAAGTAGTTTCTGGCTGCGCAGAGTAGATGCCTTGTCAGGGCGGTCAGGAGCCAGTCGTCCAGGTATGGGTAGACCTGAATTCCCTGGAGCCTCAGGTGGGCCGCTATCACCGCTAACACTTTGGTGAACACCATGGGGGCTGTGGTGAGACCAAAGGGGAGGACCCTGAATTGGAAATGACTGGCTCCTAGCCCGAAGCGGAGAAATCTTCTGGAACGCCTGTCCATCAGAATGTGGTAGTACGCATCCTTGTGGTCTATAGAGCACATCCAGTCATTCTCCCGCAAAAGGGGGAGAATGGATTGAAGGGTGACCATGCGGAACTTCTCTTTGGTTACTGACAGGTTCAGGGGGGAGAGGTCGAGGATAGGTCTTAAGTCCCCAGTCTTTTTTGGCACCAAGAAGAACCTGGAGTAAAACCCTGACCCGCACTGGTCTGGGGGGACGCATTGGATGGCTCTTTTTTCCAGTAACTGTTGGATTTCTGTTGCTGTGGCCTCCCTCTGATCGGGTGGGACATCGGGGAGGTATCTGGGGCTACGTGGGTAAAGAGAAAAGGGAATCTGATATCCTCTGGATATAATGCGAAGCACCCAGTGGTTTGTCGTGATGGACTCCCAAGCTGCTAGGTGCTTCGCGAAATGCCCCCCGACTGCCTCCAGAGTGGAGCAGTCGGGCAACCCCTCAGGGGTGTTGCGTGGGTTGGTCCGAGAAGGGTTCTCTGGATCCAAAGTTCCGAGGGCCTCCTCTGCCTCTAGGGCGACGTCCACCCTGCCCTCCTCTGCCGCGGAAGGGCAGGGAGTCCGGAGCGGGACAGGACTGTTGCGACTTCCGGAACCACATCTTTTTCTGTCCCTTTTGGTTCTTGCAGAAGGACGTCTGGGGAGCAGAGAAGCGGACTCTGACGGCAGACAACGTCTTCCCGTCCTTCTCGCTCTGGACCAAGGTATCACGAACAGTTTTGTCAAAAAGGGCGGAACCATTGACAGCGGCATTAGCGAAAGAAGCCTTGAAGGTTTCCGCAAAATCACAGTGCCGGAGCCAGGCCTGACGCCTCATGACAAGGCCCGCTCCGCTGGCTCTAGCGGCTCCTTCCATGGCATGGGACAGTAGCCGCATAGAGGTGTTTGATATGGATCGGAGAGTGGCCATCCGGGTGGAGTGCAATTGCTTGTCCTCCGCCAACATGGACTCGGGGGGGGTGACGCAGCGTACTCTTTGATAAGGTCCCGCTGCAGTCGAAGCACATGTGCCATGTAGTTCAGCGACCTCACAGAGAAGGTAGCCGAACTAAAGACCCGCTTCCCTAAACGGTCCATCGACAGAGACTCCTTGCTCGGGGGATGAACCGAGGGACTCTCCTGAGCTAGTTCCCTCTTGGTGGCCGCCGCCACCAACATGGCATCTACAGGGGGACCCTTACTACAGTGGGACTTGTCAGAGGGTGGGCTGAAAATTTTGTCCGGGTGCTTGGGGACTGGCTCCAGTGTGTCCGGCTCCTTCCATGCCCTGGTAGTAATCAAATCTACCAGGGGGTTGGCCGGAGGGGACACCCAAGAGGTAGACGGGCCTGCTTCAAATGCCTCCAGGAACACGGATTCGTCCGAGGTAGGCTTTGGGGCAGACCACCCCCCCTTATCCTGAGCATCTCCATGATGTCACCAAATGAGAAATCTTCGGGGGGTGATCTTGGGGAGCCTTCTCCCTCCTCCAAATCAGTGTCCTCAGTCAAGGACTCGGGGGGAGTACAGGTGCCTCCTTTTGCACCTTCGCTTGTGAGGAACCTCCTCGGGGGGGGGGGGGCTGTCCGAGGAGGTCCCACCAGCCATGTCTTGTTCCAAAGGAACGACCTGGGACGTCGGAGCAGGCTGTCCCTGGGGCCGGGTGATGGAAGTCGGGCCCAACAGAGAAGGAGTGCAGGGTGGAGCCGTGGCAAGAGCCGGGGGCCTGGAATCTCTCGACAGGGCCCTCTCCACCACGTCGAATGCCAAGGGAGAGCTGCTCTCAATGGGATCCGAAAGCAGACCCTCACTCGGATCGGACGGATCGGGGCCGGCACCGAAGCAATCGGATCCGACGGACCAGTATGCTCAGACCTGGACGCAGCCAAAGGCATACCGATACCCCCGGATCCGAAGCTCGGATCCGAAGAAAATGGACCCGACAGACTCGAGGGAAGTGTTGGCACCGAAGTACCTGAGACTATCGGCGCCGACACACTCCCGGCTCCAAGGCTGCCCGGCTCCGAAGACTCTGAGCCCGGGAAGCGGGACGGAGAAGGAGCTATCGGGGCAAAAAAAAGGGGTCGAGCTCCCCCCTCCCCCGGAGGGGGGGGGGAGGCAGGAGCACTCCCATCTGCAGTTGGGCCTGGAGAAATCTTCTCATCATCCGTTCCAAATCTGCATCCGTGAGGCTTCGGGTTGATCTCGATGAGGCCACCGAGGCGGGACGGGAGTGTCGCCTCGATGACCTCGAAGGAGATCGGGTCTCCTCTTCCTCAGGACCCGGTGAAAAGCAAGGGGACCGGATCCGAGAAGGAGGAGACCCAGAAGTCCTGGATGGAGAAGACTGCTTAGCCGGGGGGGCCGAAGCAGAGGCCTCGGCCCGCCGCTTGAGGTGTTTCTCGGTCCTTTTCTCTTTCCTGACCTCCCTCTCCTCCGGGCCTAAGGTGGGAGGTTGAGTCCCGGCCGGGGGGAGGTAAGCAGGAGTGGCAGCCGCCGCAGCCACAGCGGGAGCCACGGGAGGACCATAAGTAGAAGCCGAATCCGGGGGCAGAAGACCCGCCAGAATCAGCTTAGACCTCCGGTCCTTGAGTGCCCTGGGGTTGAATGCTGCACAGATGGAACAACCAGAAGACAGGTGCTCAACCCCAAGGCACAACATACACAGAGTGTGGCCATCCACCGGGGACAGCTTATGACCAACACTCGGTGCACTTAGGAGAAAAACGGCTTTGAGGCCTCAGACATTTTAACTAAAAGTGAAAACCACACACATTAGGCCCCAAACACACACACACAACCCTAACGGAACCACGAAGGAAGGGGGAGGTAAATGACAAAAAATATAAAGTTAAACTAAAGAGGGACCTGGAAACACTCGCAACCAAAATCTGAAGAGAAGAAAAGGAAAAATTTTTTCTCACAAAAAAGTCTCTTAACGCCTGGAACTCTAGATCAAGCTGCTGTTGGTCAACCGCGGCAAACTAGACCTGAGGTCAGTCAGGGTTGGCAGGGGATTATGGGTAGGGGGAGGAGCTTGGAGCTCAGATCTAAAGCTGTTGAAAACTGCCGGCTCGGATCCGAGGTCGGATCAGATTCCTATAGGTTGATGCACAAATGAAGTTAACTACTTCAGATCAATTGATCTGTCTTCCTGATTTCTTTTTGTCCTACGTAAGTAAAAACATAATTGTCTGTGAACATCCAATAACTGCAACATATATTCACCTTTGTTTGCAAATTTAGGAAAGAATACTGGCAAATTAAAGGATCGAGTGACACTAAATTCTGACACACCTTGGGAAGGAAAGAAGCATTGGTACGTAATGCAACTCTATCCTTATGAAAGATCAAGTAGGGAGGTTTCGATGACTGTGCTTGAACTTTTGAAATTTTTCTGGCAGAGGTAATGGCTACTAGAAAGACAGTTTTACAAGTCAGGAACTTAAGATCGCATTTAGCTGCTGGTTCAAAGTGGGAATGAATTAAGGCCTGCAGTACCAAGTTCAGATCCGATGGTGGACTAGGATCTTTATACAGGGGTCTCAATAGAAGAGTGCCTCTCAGGAATGGTTTATAAATTTTAGAAGAGGCCAAAGAAAAACTTTCAGATTCAGTATGAAATTTTGATATTGCTGTTAACTTGAACTTTAATGTTAGAGAAGCTTGCCCATTCATTAAACATTAATGCCAAAAAATCAAGTATGTTATGTATCGGAGCTGAAAAGGGAACATGTTGTTGTCCAGAAAACAAACCTTTTCCACTTACTTGTATAAAACTTTCTTGTAGACGGCTTACGGGAAGATAAAATATGACATGCAGGGGAAGAGAGCATCAGTTGTCTGGCTATTAACAGAATTGGAGAAACCATGCTGTTAGCCTGAAGTTTGAGATATCTGGATGAACCATATCTGGCAGAGTGAAGGGATGTCGGGAATCGGATCCAGAATCCAAGGCTGGCAAAGTAGATGAGGCCATAGGAAGGGGAACCAAATGTGACGAGGCCAGTAAGGTGAAATGAGAATGACTAGGCTCTTCAACCTGGTAGCTTTCTGCATACATTTCGGAATTACAGGAATTGGTTGGTAAGCATAAAGTGGACCAGGGGGCCAGTTGTGAAGTAGAGCATCCCTCAGTGATTCCCCCTGAGAAGGGGATTAGGGCAAAGCAGCTGCTGCATTTGTTGTTTAGGAAAGAAGCAAAATAATTCACAGTACAGCTGGTCCCACTGGCAGAAAATCATTTCTGCCACTTTCATGTTGACAGACCACTCGTGAGGTAGACGAATGGACCTGCTTAATTTATCTGCTATCATGCTGGACTTCCCTGGAATGTGCATTGCTATGAGAAAGCAGTTGGATGAGATTGTCCACTGCCATGAGAAAGCAGTTGGATGAGAATGTCCACTGCCACACTCTAAGTGCTTCTCGACACATAGGGTAAGATCTAGTCCTCTCCTTGTTTATTGATGTACCAAACTACAGATATATTGTCTGTTTGAATCACAATTGTCCCTAAAGGAGAATGTCCTGGAATGCCTGCAGTGCTAAGAGCACTGCTGTCATCTCTAGGACATTGATATACAAGTTGGCCTCTTCGTGGGACCAAGTGCCTTGGACTGTTCTCTCCAGAAAGTATCCCTGCCCCACCCAATCTGGGAAGTGTCCATGGTAACTATGGCCTTAGGTTGAGGGAGAATGAAAGGACAGACAGAACTTGATCTGAGTGAATCCACTACTAGAGGTACCTCTTGCATGCCTAAGTAAATCTTTTTTGTGTTGACGTGCCCTGGGAAAGAATCGACCATTGTGTTACTAGCATCCACTGAAGAATTCTCACTTGAAATCTTGCAAGAGGAACTAAGATTATGGCAGCTGACATTGACCCCAAGGTTTGAAGGATCAACTGGACTGAAATGTTGAGACTGAGAATTATTCTCCTGACCTGGAATCTGTCAGTGTGTATTCTTTAGAGAGGAAGAGAAGCTGTCACTGATGTCATGTTGAAGACTGCTCCTATGAATTCTAAGGTTTGAGTTGGCTGTAGCAGAGACTTATCATAATTTAGGATTATCCCCAGATAAGAAAAAAATCTGAAGTACCTGATCCCTTCCCCCTGTTAGCAGATACCTGCATACAGCTGGAGATGGAAGTGAATAGAAGGCTCTCTGGTGCAGGCATAATCTACCTTAGATGACCTCCAGAGGTGGACAATTAGGTTGCCTTTTAGGAGCACTGGTAGGGTCTATCAGAGAAAGAATCTCTGGACCCCTGGTTTTGCGGGTCTCCTATGCCGCAAGGGCAGTGCCATCCATTAGAGTTCCCACCTCTGCACTTAAGGGAACTTTCTCCACGTGTCCTGGAAAGGACCCTGGGACTTCCTAAACCACATTTTCTGACCACCTCATTGATTCCTAGAAAAGGATCGTCGAGGAGTCAAAAAACATATGCCCACTGCAGAGGTCTTTCCAACTGGAGCATTTCTCCCTCCTCTGAAAATGGGCTTTGTCCCAGTCGCACTTTCCTGGTAAACAAATGTTACATAAAAAAAGCAAAGTCCTTCTCACACTTGGATAATGTGTCCTTCACTTTTGGGTCAAACAATGAACTGCCATCAAAGGGGAGTACTTAAAAGGTTCTGCAAAATCACATAAGCGCACTCAGGCATGCATCCTAATAGAATCGCTGCCCCTGAGGATCCTTCAGCTGCATGCGAAATAAGCTTCATGGATGAGTTTGAAATGGATTGGAGGGTAGCCAACTGGGAGAACACAGACAATTCAGCCTCAGCAGTACCGGTCCCCAAAAGGGATTTTGAAAGTTCCTTGATCAAGTCCCTTTGTAACCTAGTAAAATGTGCCAAATAGTTCAGTGACCATCACTGTTAAGTAGCTGAAGCACAGAAACACTTCCCAAACCTATCCATCACGCTAGACTCCCTCTCAGAGGGGATGAGCAGAGGGACTTTGCTCATCAAGCTCTTTCTTGGTGGCCACCGCCACGACTATGGCATCCACGGGAACCCCCTTACTCCAAAACTGCTTCCCGACAGGTGGTGCCAAAATCCAATCTGGCCTCTTAAGGATTGGCTCAAATGAGTCAGGCTCCTTCCATGCCCGCCAAGAGAGACCAAATCAATAAGCTTGTTGGTGGGTGGAGTAACCCAGGAGGTAGATGGGCCAGCTCCAAAGGCCTCCAGAAATACTGATTCCTCCAGTGAAGGGTTGCTGGGGGTCAAACCACCACTCTGCTTCAGGATCTCAAATATGTCTCCAAATGAGACGTCTTCCTGAGGAGATTGTGGGGACCATTCACCCTCATCAAAATCAGTATCCTCAGTGACCGACTCTTGTGGAGAATCCAAGTGCCTTCTCTTGCACTTTCTCCTCCCAGGGACTTCCTTGGTGGGGTGCTCCGGAGAAGTGTTGGATGAGATTGTGAAACCCTGCTTGGTGTTCTGGGGTTCTTGAACTGGCTATTCCTATGGTGTAGAATGATGAGGCTCCAAGTGCAGAGACATCTGAGAACTAGACTGAAGATCCAAGGGGGTTGGATCTGTCAGTCCTGTCAAAGCAGAAAATGCTCTTCACTACCTCGAAGGCAGACAGCTCTGGAGAGCAGGAAGACCTCAATGCTGAGAAGGCATACTTCTGGACTGCTGTCTCCTCCTGCCGTGAAAGCAATCTGCCCAAGGAGAAAGTCAGAGCACAGCTATCCAGTGCCGAAGCACCAAGGTGCAGAGAGAGCTCTGAAACCTTTGGAGTACACTCCAACACCTAAGACCCAACAAGGAAGCTTCGGCTATGACAGTTACCCAGATCTGACTATGTCGGAGCCAGTGCACTCAGTTAGCTTCGGATCCAAAGATAAAGTATTCTACAAATTCAAGCCAGATGGACCCAGAAGGTTTTGATCCAGGGAATCTGAAGCAATCAGAGGGATCAGAGAAGAAGTAAGAAGTGGTGGTGTGGTAGATGGATGGGCCTCCTGATTAGAAGGGGTAGAAGCCAGTAATACATCCATCCGAATCTGCGCCATGAGAAACTTAATCATTGTGTTCACATCTTTCTCAGTCAAACTCCTGGATGAATGAGACGAAGCAAGGGAAGGTGACTTGGTTCGGCACCTTTCCAAAAAAGGGGATGGAATCCTGGAAGGCACAGGATCATATGTAGGGAAATACCGGGTCCTTGGAGAAATAATCTGACCCAAAGTAGTCGGATACATGGGTTTCTGACATAGCATTCACTAGTTTCTTCTTCTTTGGATTTGAAGGGGAGGAGCTTTGAGATCTTCTCAGATCAGACTTTGATCTCTTCTCTGATGGCTCCGAAGATGAAGTCAAGGAAGTAGAAGGCTTAGGCGACTTAGATATGGACTCCTCACATTTAACTTTGGGGGTTAAGCCCCAAAGATAGCTTCACCAAAGGAAGAAGGCAATGAACCTTTGAGGATAAGCGTATTTTTCCTATCCACAAGAGCCCTGAGATTGAAATTCTTGCAAATGGAACAATTCTCTTGAAGTTGTTGTGACCTAAACAATAGACTCAGAGTATGAGTGTCTGAAAGAGGCAATTTGTACCCACATTTCAGACACTTTTTAAAACCAGAAGGTCTCTTCTCAGACAAGCTGGAGACTACAGGAAAAAAGACAGTAAGTAGATACACACACACACACACACACACACATACATAAATACATATAGATATAGATATATATGTATATATTATAGATACAAATATATACATTGGGTACAGGAAGCAAAAAAGAAAACATCAACAATGGTATTAGAACTACACTACCATATATAACAGACAGAAAATGAGAAAACCAACCTACCAACAATGGTAAATAGGAATTACAATACTGTAAGAGCAAAGAGAGATTAAAAAGAAAAAAAATACACTTATCTTAATGCAACTCTAGCACTAAGGCTGACCATGTTTTTTGCGAAAAGTGGCAAACAAGAACTGAAGTATGTTAGGAGTTGGTGCATTATGGGTAAGAGAGAAACGCAAGAGCTTTTTGGTTACCACAAGCTTTTAGCGGCTGAGTCGGATCCAAGGTTCAGATCTGAACCCAACAGCTGAGGACAGAATGAAAACTGACAGCATAGGATCAATAGTTTTACAATGTGTTACCAATTATGTTGGAACATCATCAAAAGATATTCAGTATTGTGCATTAAGAAAAGAGCATTAATAGAAGATGCTCAATAAATATCAATATCACAGTAAATGTAGAAACACATACTAAACACAAATTAAAACACAGGTTTAAAAACACATAAATCTGCCAAAAAAAGTTATAACAACTTTAAATAATCATACACACAATATGAAAGATGGACCATCTGAGATGTGCTTTACAGATCTTGACCACCTCTGGTGTTGCTCTTGTGCTCTGCACAGTTTCTTTGCATTTCTAAAAGCGATACCCAAGTGTTTGTATGTCAGAAAGCATAGTTTAGAGGCAGAAAAAGGTTTGGGAATTTATCAGCCCTGGGGTGGTTAAAATACCACATTTTAGAAGGATATTCCTCTTTCCATTTAAGATAACAAGTTTGAACACTATTGCCTTCTGGAGGTGAACTAAATAAAAATGATGATGAAGCCTCACTCTCTGCATACCCAAGTGTAATGGATATAAGGGATTTGATTTGACTCGCAGCCTTCCACCTTTTCCCCAGAAACTTCAGATTCTACCATGTTTTCAATCTTGAAGACAAAGACAGTGCTGTGTTTGAGGTGATTGAATTTTTTTTTTCTTTTGCTCCCAATCCCTGCCTGACCACCAAGATCATCCCACATATAGCTTAGTTCCTTAAATACCCTCAACTGCTTCTTAAATAGTAATCTTGGATATATCCCTTCGCCAGGCTGGTCCTCATGACTTCCTGAATGGTACAGCTTTACATCTACTCCTTTACAGGAGTGTGAGTTGGACCCCACCCCCCATGGTGAAACAGAGTACAGGGGCCAGAAATCATTCTGTGGAGACCAGTCAGGATCACTACCAAGAAGTGGTGTGCAATGACATTAGAAACGTCATGGTGAAAACATCTGAATTCTGTGGACTGGGCATCTGAAAATCGCTCCACTTCTTCATCTGTTGCTGTACCCTGCAGTACTATCAGCCTCTACCATCAGCTGCACATACAGTAAGGATTACCACACACATTTCTAGTACAAAACTTCTAACAGAAGATCATATTATTCCACCCAACATGGGCCAATCCAGCTTAAAACTTTCATGCATTTATGCACACACACATATATACACAAGGATAAATTACTTTACATGGGACTTGTCATTTGAATCTTATTTTTACTATGCCCTTCACAATGTGGTTTGTGAAGCACCACTTGCAAAATAGCAAGTTATATATAACAATAAAAGAACAATTTGTGTGTAAAAGGATTGATGTTTTTTTTACCTCCAGGGGTGAAGCCATCTGTAAGTATCTGGACAGATGATATACGAGAAAATTCAACTTCATAATGGTTTTCGCCATCCAGAAAGAGAGACCTATTTGAAAAGCAAGAAAGTCATCTATTAAAAACAGTAATCATTATTTTTATTTTATGTTTTGTTTACTGGGTTAGTCCCACTGAACTAAGGCCTGTTTATAGAAGAGATGCCAGTGTGAAAAAGCTCCAAATAGAAACAAACACGATGACACTTCACTAACCCAATCAACTATGGCATAATTAGTAAACTATAAGCAATACAGTTGCATTATACTTGTTATCAGGTAATCCAAGTACAGCCTCAATAAAGCAGCAGCAGTATGAGCAACAGAATTAGATTCTGTTATGATGGCCACCAGCTCTGGGGTATAAAGGAATAAAGCCCTGAGTATGACCCAAGTGACCAGAGTTAAGCTGGCTTGGGCACTGGCAGAGCCAGGCAAGGGGGAGGGGGTGACAGTGAGTGGCTCCTGTTGATGAACCCACTGGAGGGAGACTAGATCCCAGTTAGCTGCTGTTGTTGTTGACTGGGGAGAAGTCAGCTTTGTGTCTCAAGCTGGAGACAGGCAGTATGCACACATTATGGAGAGGGAGCTGGATACCCTGCAGTGATGACATCCGTAATAGGAGGGGTGAAGCTGAAGGCTTAATAGAAACACCCAGCTTTCCAAATTAATGAGGGATTCACTGAGAGTTCCTTAGCAGGCTGAGGGACTGGGAGTGGTGTAAGAATCTGTAAGCCATACATTGCACCTTGAGTCTAACACAGGAGGAGCTGGGTGGTGATATCAGATCTCCTGTGTGGACCCACAGCTGCCAATTGGGATGGCCATGAAGGATGGTATTTGTGAGCCATTCAGTGGATAATTAGGCTGTGGGGAAGGCTGATGGTTTTTGGATGGCTGGCATAACGCACCTTCGTGGCTGCCTGGATCACAGTGTCCCCCATCTTTACCCCCTCACAACTCTCACCCTGAGACAAAAGTGAAATTCTCAGGGCAGGAAAACAAATGTTTGAATGGAATGAGATTTGATGGTCAGCCAGAATGAAGGAAAAAGCATTTGGGGGGGTTCTGTTAGTTACAACAAAGCAATAAGGTACGATTGCAGTCTTCATCCATCAGAAGATTACAGTGCAAATAAATTAGTGGGGACCACGTTAAAAACAACTGACACACACCACTGTCAAACGCATCAACCAACAGTATTTTCATGCTAAATAACACATATCTACATCAAAGCTGGAACAGCTGGGGAAGGAGCCGATGATCTGAAAAAGTTATTGCAAATACAATGAACAGGAACTGAAATGGACAGTATAAAACTGGGGACTATGTGGTTGCAAAACAAAAGGGACATGCAGCAGAAAACTTTACTCTGTACTAAAGATTGCAGTTAGTAGACAAATTTATGAGGGTGAACTGATTTATGGCATGGTTATGCAGTGGTCAGTAGGGATGAATTACAGAAATAAAAGGCAGTGTTCAGAATAAAGCAGCTGCTTTCATGGTAATTGCAAGACAAGTTTAAAGATCATTTGTACTTGGCCAGTACTCACCTTCATGATCTACCTCATATCTGCAGATGTCCACCCAGTCAATGAAGTTTGTCTAGAAGGATGCGAGGGTGTCCCTGTTTCACACTTAAAGGCAATGGTAATTTGTTCCAGAAATACCAATCTTCAGTTATGTCAGGAACCTCCATGGCACAGCCCAGGTTTTTTCTGAATTAGTACTCAACGGTATCACTTACACTGATCCTGTTGACTTAGCTAACCTGCTAGCAGACAGGTTCATTACAAACTTCACCCCTTCCCCAAACGCCGATTCGACATCCCTGATACCTGTCCCACACCTCACATCTCCATAGATCAAGTGTTAAAGGCCCTAGCCAAGGCAAAGAACACAGCTTCCATGGGACCTGACAGCATCCCAGGCTGTATTCTGGACCGTCTCCAGCAAGAACTAGCTTCTCCCCTGGATACTCTATTTAACCAGAGCCAAAGTACAGGCTTCATTCCAGCAGAGTGGAGAACTGCCATTGTCATTCCCTTGTACAAAGGTGGTGCCACTACTGACCCTGGAAACTATTTCCCCATTAGCTTGACACGTTTGATCTGTAAAGCAATACAGCGTATTAGCATGGATCTCATAAACAAGAACATAGGCAATCTCCAAGCACTTGACCCCACTCAGTTCGGATTCGTCAAGGGCAGATCTTGCCTATAGAACCTGGTTCACTTCTTTGAGACCATTAACAAGGCCTTGGATGAGGGAAAGTCAGTACATACAGCTTACATTGACTTGGCTAAGGCCTCTGACACAATCTTCCACTCAGGCATCTTCGAAAAGCTAACACAACTTGGCGTAAATCCCTATATCATCGGGTGGATGGCCAAGTGGCCTAACAATAGGACCCACAGGGTCAAAACAGGTTCCTCCACCTCAGACAGCAAACATCTGTCCTGGGACCCCTACTGTTTGGCATCTACTTCTCAGAGGTCCAGACAAAGACAAAAGGCCTGTGGCTGACCAAGTTTGTGGCCGACTGTAAATTGGATACGGTTACTGACTTCCCAAATGATGTTAACATACTGCAAGAGGGTCTCACAGCAACAAACGACTGGTCCCAAAGTCACGGTCTTAAGTTAAATGGAAAAAAATGTATCATCATACCATTCAGCAAAAACATGGCCCCTACTGATTACCACATCAAAGGCAACCCCCAAAGCACACAAACTGTGGTGAGACACCTGGGTATTCAGGTTGAGAACACTCTCCCATTCGACCATCACGTAGTGGCAGTGATCAGAAAAGCTTTTTACTTGACTCATCTCATAAGTAAAGGGATTGCATCCAGAAAAAAAGGAGGTTATTACCTGTCTGTACTCCTCCCTCATTAGGGCAACAATTGAGTATAACTCCCCATTTGGTATGTACCTCTCCAAACATCTGCACCAACAGGAAAGGCCACAGAAATACTTCATAAAGAAAATCCATGGTCTCCAACACCTGTCCTATGTGGACAGGCTCAAATCACTATGACTCTACTCAGTATCGTACAGACTGCTCAGAGGTGATCTACAGGGAAATATCAGACTTTACCCTACTAGAGATGCTCCAAATCTGTAAGTCTAATTCCTCCCGCATTATCAAAAGGCCTAAATCTAGTATGAGACATCAACTAAACCTGCTGGAGAGACAGATTTCTCTCCCAGAAGCTGCCCTGTTTCTGGAATAAACTTCCCATACATGTCAAACAGTGTACTTCACTGACCCTCTTCAAGCACAACCATGATGAGTGGATGGCAAACTACAAATGTGTTCCACTTGTGTCCCTCATTGATGGGGGTGACAGGTGCTGACCGAGGTTTCTTTTTTGGGGATAAACTCTTGGCTAGGCCCCCTGGGCCATTAGCCTAGTAACCTCTTATGTTCCTATGATCTGTCCCTTCAGCATGTTTATTTATATGCTAGGTGAGATTAAAACCCTTAGCTCAAGAGCTTGCTGAGCAGTTTGTTTTACAAAGGCGCAAGAGATCACAGAGGATTGCGTGCTTAATGGCACAAAATGCAAGACACAGGAGTCTACAAGAGAGTAGGGGACAAGGTTTCAAGCTTGCCTTGAGAGCTAAGGGTCTTTAGAAACCTCTGGAGCCTTTCTACCTTTCAGGTGTTTGGACAGATACATGCCAAAACTGTACTCTATAACTGGTCTATGTAGGGCTCAGTACAGGGGGATGACAACTTCTTTTGAATATCAGTTTGGCTAGATAGAATAATTTCCTGACTAGTGATGCTACATAGTGGTCGAAGGTGTGGGAGTTGTTGACCAAGGTGCCAAGACCTCTAGTACTGTTTCAATGTGGAGTGGGGGTACTGGTTATGCTGTAAGACGAAGACCAGAGTGGTTACCAAATGTGCCAATGCTGCACTTTTTTTTGCATTTAATTTTAGCCTTATTTTCTGTGCACCATTGATCTGTAAGGTTTAGTTTTTGCTGCAGTGATTTCATATCTGGTGAGAATGAGCAATATTAAACTTACAGTCATCAGTAAGTTGGACTAGACAAAGGTCTGGGTAAACACAGTTTAAAGGTCAACCATGTATATGACAAAAATAAGGGGTCCCAGCACTGAGCACTTGGGTATACCACTAGCTACCTTCTTGCTTTTTAATGTGGTGCCTGCCATAGTAACTATACAGGTTTTAGCTTTCAGTAAGTTAGCACTTCACCTTATTATCCAAGTGTACAGAGGTTGAAATTTTAGTTGTTGAAAACACGGTTAGAACATGTTTCCTGAAGATACTGGAGGCTACCAGAGACTAAAGGATTTGCAGAATATCAATTCCTATTTCTTGGGTAAAGTTAGTGCTACATTTACTTGCAAGTGTATTAGCTATATCTTTACAGTCAGAGTGGACAATCCTACTTCTGACTATTTCATACTACTGCTACACATTATTTTTTAGTTTCCTGACAGCTGTTCCCTCTCTCTCACCTATGCTTATTTCAATTTGTGCTTTACCATCCTAATGGTAGTTTTTAGTGCTCTGCTAACATTTGTGGTATAATTTTAATGGGGATTTATTC
>NC_056737.1:832026212-832116212 GCF_019279795.1 Protopterus annectens
GCTGTGTCCAGGACTGTTTGCAAGCTTCTGAACCCCCCCCCCCAAGCCTTTCTGTGTTGGAGGGAAGCCTTCTAGCTCATCAGTGGGAGTGGTAAGCACTAGGTAGCCTATCTATCATAAGAGGAGTGGTTTTTGGCCCAGAAATTTTAGTTTATTGGCCGCTTGGGCAGTTTTTCCACCCCTTTCAACTTTGTGGTTTAAAGACCCACGTTTGCTCTTGTTTTAGCTCTGCTCAACGGCACCGAGCAGAGGTAAAATTTAACTGGTGCCAGAAAATCTGCTCTTCAGTTTTTCCCTTCGATCTTGCTAGTTCTCTCCCTCTTGCACTTCAAATAGCCTTATCGCTTTGCACTTCAACAGGTTTTTGTAGCAATTATTATAGCACACCTAAGTGCCATCAGCACTAGTCGTTCGTCATGGAAACAGCTCCAGTACTTAGTAGTTATGACCACCCCTGGCATGATTAAAGGGCAGTTACCTGTGCTTTCTCCCATTAACCTGGTGCACTTGGGCTCTCTGAGGCAGTGTAGCAACTGCCTCATGTACACAGACAATCCTCTCCTCTTACCTCCCAACACTCAGTCTTGTGAGAGATGATCACCAAATTGGATGCTATGCACTCTCCAGCCAAGACCAGACTAGCTGGTCAAGAAGAGAAGGCCAACATCTGCACCACACCACATGGAACATATAGCCCTCCAGAACACCCACTAACACAGCTCTCACATAAAAATACAAACCACACACTCACCTTTGCGGAGGCTCTCAATAGAAATTTACCCAAACAGCAGAGACCTCCAAGACAGAAATGCACTCGACCATCACAACACAGCACAAACCACAGGACACACAGCTCACCTCCACAGTATGCACCTCAACCTTAGCCCCTAAGGCTAAACACCTTGCCCAATACACTAATCGTGGGTAACTCAATAGTGAGGCACACAGATCTCCCACTCACTAGGTTGAATAAAGAGAAAGTAACAGTCAGATGTCTATCAGGTGCCAGAATCCAACACAACACATGCACTCAGGTCACTCCACAAGTACAAGTATGACTCTGTCATTGTCCATGTGGGTGTGAATGACCTGTGATGCAGCTCCCTGGACTACATGAAAGAGACATGGTGAAGCTCTTGCATTATGTGGCCCAGGCAGGTATGACACTAGCCCTGAGCAGTATCCTACAGTCACCCACAATGATACCGCAGTACAAACAAAAAATGATCGACGTCAACAACTGGCTAAGTTTCTGCTGTCATTCTAAGGGGATCCAGTATCTGTCTGCTTGGGATGACATGACTGACGGACCTCGATTGCTTTGCCAGAGATGGCCTGCATCTGTCACCCCTGGGTTTCCTGGTACTGGCTAAGGCACTTGCCACACCTATAGTGCCTTTTTGGGTGGTGTTCCAAAGACCAAATTACCACCATAACAACTATAAATAAATGCAATCTGAGGGTCATGCTGTTCAATGCCAGAAGTCTAAACCTCAAGATGCACTCACTTGAAGCACTCCTCAAAATGGAGAACATCGACATTTGTGCTGTAACAGAGACATGGTTTAAAGTGGCAGAAAACACCCCTGCATTACCAGGCTATAACTTATTCCACACCTTTCGGCCCTGAAACATGGAGCGAAGCTCCAAAGGCGGTGGTGTTTCCATATTTTGGGTGAGATGGCGATCCAGGTCATAACCTGCTATAGGTCCCCAACCATGTCTCTAGACTCTCACTCCATGTTCCTAAGCACCCAGGAATCTATCAAGGTCCAACCCAACACTCTCATACTGGAGACTTCAACTACCCCTCCATCAACTGGGAAAACTACTCATGCACCAATACACTGAACCAACGCTTCCTAGAATTCATCAGTTCCAATGCCCTGGACCAGCTCATTCTGACCCCCAACAGAGGAAACAACATCCTTGACCTGGTTATTACTAATATGGGAGACCATTGCTCTACACCAATAATCAATCCCTCCCTGGTCAGATCCGACTATAAACTAATCACCATGGAAATCCACATTTCACCCACACCCCCACAAAGGTAACCACCTTGAAAAACTTCTTCAAAGCTGACTTTGGACTTCTAAAAGCAGAGGTGGCTAACTTCGTGGCACCCATGCCAATGGAAAATAGGTGCATGACTACCGAATCATACACCAATGTACTGTACAAACATGTATATAAATGCATGGAACCAGCCATACCAAACAGAACCAAGAAGCTCTCCTCCAAAAAAGAGGAAGCCAATCTGGTGGTCCCCTGCCATTAATAAACTCTACAACAGAAGAAAGAAACTGTTGCAGAAAAAGGTGGAGCACCAAGACTGGAAACACTCCCTTTATTAGCCTCAACAAAAAGTTGAGATCCTTCATCAAATCCTCTAAAGCCAGCTATGAAGGCAGAATTGCAGCAGACACTAAAAAAAATCACAAAGCCTTCTGTAGTTATATCAAGAACTTCCATGGCAATACCCATATTTGCTCTGAGTTACTGCACAATGGTACCTCTTATACTGAGCCAACAGATACTGCCAACATACTGGCCGACAGATTCA
Source organism: Protopterus annectens (assembly GCF_019279795.1). Taxonomy (NCBI): domain Eukaryota; kingdom Metazoa; phylum Chordata; order Ceratodontiformes; family Protopteridae; genus Protopterus; species Protopterus annectens. Next base: position 832,028,779 of record NC_056737.1, read on the forward strand.
GTGACAACTTTACCCCTCCCCCCCCTAAAGGACCATGGTGCCCGATAATATCCCTGGCTGTGTTCTACATTAACTACAAAGCGAGCTGGCACCACATCTGTGTGCCCTGCTCAGTCACAGCCTCATCTCAGGCTTTGTCCCTACCGAATGGCACACTGCTACAGTCATTCTTCTCCATAAAGGGGGAGTGACAATACACCCTAGGAATTACCACCCCATTAGCCTGACGAGTCTGATATGTAAAGCCATGAAGCGCATCACCATGGACCTGATTAACAAAGACATAGGAAATCTCCAAACTCTGGACCTCATACAGTTTGGCTTTGTGAAAGGGAGATCATGCCTGCTCAATCTGGTTGACTTCTTTGAGTCAGCCACCAGGGCTGTGGATGAAGGTAAGGCAGTGCATACAGCCTACCTTGATCTGGCCAAGGCCTTCAATATCATTCCTCCCTCAGGAATTATTGATAAACTCACCAAACTAGTCCACAACCCCTATATCACTAGGTGGGTTGCAAATTGGCTCACAGATAGAACACACAGTGTAAACGTAGCAAACTCCCAAGTCAAACTGCTGACCAGTCATGAGTGGAGTCCCACAGGGATCGGTCCTGGGTCCTCATCTGTTCGGCATCTACTTCTCAGAAGTCCAGGCCAACAAAAAGGGACTCTGGCTGACCAAGTTTGCAGATGACTTACAAGCTGGGAGTCATTATTAACTCCCCAAGTGATGCAGACATCCTACAGAAAGGCCTCACTCAGACCAATGACTGGTGTCGAAACCACGGCCTTAAGCTTAATGCCAAGAAATGTGTCGTCATCCCTTTGGTAAAAACTCGGTTCTCACTAATTACAGCATCAATGGGAGCCCACTGAACACTGAAGGTGTTGTAAGAGATCTGGGGACGCAGATTTACAGCAACCTCTCCTTCGACCACCACATTGACACTGTGGTCAGAAAGTCCCTCTATGTGGCACATCTCATTATCAAGGGTTTTGCATCCAGGAAGAAAGAGGTCATCATCTCTCTCTACTCTTCCCCCATTAGACCAATCATAGAATATAATGCCCCATTTAGCATGTACATCACTAGACAACTGCAACAGCTGGAGAGGCCACATAAGTACCTAATGAGGATCCTAGGCATTAAACACATGTCCTACACAGACAGACTCAAAAGAGTTCAGCTATTCTCGGTCTCATATCGCCTACTTAGAGCCAATCTCTGCTTGACTTACAAAGCCATGTCTGACCCAGGTCTGTTAGAAATGCTACATCTAATGAAATCCCAATCCCTTTGCACCACACGCTCCAGAGACCTCAACCTTATTACCACAATCAACAGAACATGCTGGAGGGACAGGTTCCTCACTCACAGACTGCCCATGCTCTGGAACAGACTTCCCATACATGTCAAGCAGAGCACCTCACTTTTCCTCTTCAAGAGGAATCTTGAGGAGAGGATGGGTAACAGAAAATTCACCCCACACTCCAGTGGCTCTACTTGATAGAGGCACTGGGAACTAACATCAGGCAGCATGATGCCAGGGCACTTTTATGGACTAGGCTTGTAAAGACTTCAGAGCCATTAGCCAAGTACACACCTATGAACCTATAAATGTTCATTATTTTTTTATTAACAGTTCAACATATATTTTATTAATTTTCTTCTGCATGTGTATTCTCTGTTGTTGACTGGTTTATTGGGGGTTTGAATTGACATATAGAGAGATAATAGGATGGTACGCTCACATCTGATGAAGTTTTGTTTTAAGATGAAAACGCAGTGTGAATTTAAGTGTTGGTGTGCTTTTACTGTTAGATTCCTAATCAAAGTGCTTTTTGAGTTGGAACATTGGAGTAGTAGATCTTGGTCATCCTTCCTGAAGTGCTTTTTTACATTTGTTTCTTAGTTTTGTGTCGTCGCACTTTAATCCACTTAGTTTTGAGATTTTAAAAATTCCCTACAGAGTACTCTGTTGGAAATATTGGGTGAGGAAATTATTCTTTTCATCTTGGACATAGGAATTACCTAGACATAGTAAGGCCTTGTTAAGTTAAATTCTAGTGGTTTCCAAAATTTCCAAAAAAAGCAATTACTAGAAAGTGGAAATCAGAGACTAAACTGACTGTTATTTCTTGTATTGAATATTGTAACAGAGGTAAAAGAATGAAGTGAGTTCTGTAGAAAAGGGAAAGGAGCAAATTACATAGAAATAAATGGAAATTGCGGGAATACATGCAGAATAATGTTCAGGAGGAGGAGAGAAGTTTAAGGGAAGACATGAATTGAGCGGGTGTATGTATTATTGGACTGATGATAGTTATAAAAAGAACATGTGATGTATAATGTATGTAACTGGAAACGTTGATGTTTTAAGACAAAAACACAGTGTGAATTTAAGCATTCATGTGTTTTTACTGTTGGATGCCTAATTAAAGTGCTTTTTGAGTAGGAAGATTGGAGTAGTGGATCTTGGCCATCCTTCCTGAAGTGCTTTTTTTTACATTTATTTCTTAATTTTTAAAATCTGCCAACTCATTACACCCTCAGTACATATGTTCCCAGTTACCACTTTCTTCCCAATCACACCGCAACATTTGCCATCTACTTGAAAAAAAAAATATCTGAAGTCTGCTTGGGGTATAAAAATACCTATGCAAGCACTTCCAAGTAAAAATCCTAAACTGTCTAGACTTTGTTGCATACATGGGCAACATACATATGTCCTCCCATTGTTCCCTTATAAAATGATTATCCAACCTCTCTTCCCAATCTTTTCTAATCTCCTCTGACTGATTCTTATAGAGATTATACAATATTTATATACCCTAATAATTACCCCATATTTAACAGCAGCTTCTGTTCAAGGTTCAAGTAAAAACTCTACCAGAGCAGGTCTTTCACTTTGGATTCCCCCATCCCTTCCTCTTTGTCCGCACCTTGATAAAAATCCCTAGTAGGGAAGGTAGTGTCTCTATCCTGCAGTTCAAATGTCTTCTTCACCTTATCCCATTCTATTACCTTCCCTTCTTTGGTTACTTGCTCCCAATGCTTTGGTTCCTTTGCCAGTTTCCTCCAGTAAATTCCAGCCCCCTCTTGCCAATTCTCTGTACCCCTAATTGCAGTCACCCCTATCAGGAAAATCTCCTCTCTCAATTCTTGTTTTGGCTTAGTTCTTAGAATACTTTCTTCAACTTTATGAATATAATATTCACTTGTTATTCTCCTTAATGATCTGCATCCAAAATCCCACTCTCTCATTTCTTGAATCCCTGCCCCACTGCTTCATCCTCATCACTATCCACTTCGAACTGTAACTTTCTGCTTGTGTTAGATACTCAAGCCTTAAACAAGCAGCTCTAAAATATCCCTTCAAATCAGGTAATCCTAAACCACCTTGTTCTATTATAAGGATCAACTTATCACACTTAACCATTGCCCTCTTCCCCTCCCAGATACATTTCTTCAATTATTTATTATTGTCCACAGCATCTCCACTGGTTGATAAAAATATGCCTGACCTGTATATAAAACTAAAGGGACAAAAGCATTTTTACTGCTTGTATCTTGCTATCCATAAAAAAGAGCTGCCAATTTCTTATCTTTTGTTTAGTCTCTTCCCACATATCCTTAGCTGCAAAAACAGAAGCCTTTTTAATCTATACTCTTAAATACTTCATCATATTGTGTCCCCATAAATATGGGTATTGCTGAACCAATTCATGTGTGGGTATATAATTTACAGCTATAGCCTTTATTTTATCTTTATTAATTTTGTACCAGAAAAGATTTGGAAACTGTCTCAAAATGTTCTAGAACAATGAGATGTCCTTTTCTAGATTTATCAGGTACAAAATATCTGCAAATAAAGACCACTTTTCTTGATTGCAATAATAATTATATCCTTGAATTTTCCTGCCCTTTATTTTCTTTGCATGGCTCTAAGTACAAAGCAAATAAAGGGGAAAAAGGCGAGGAATTCTCCCACTTTTAATTCTTGACTCTGATCCTTCATATATCTTCCTTATTAACCTTATGACTTTATCGGGGAATGCAAATGCTTCCACTGCCTTACTCCCAGCTTACTCCGTCAAATGCTTTCTCAGCATCAAGGTCCAACACAGACAGCAGTATTTTCTTGCATTCTGCTTCCCTCTGGATCATCCATGTTCTATTAATGTCATCAAAGATTTGCCTCCCCTCCACAAAACCACACTGCTGAATACCAATCAATTTTGGCAATGTGTTTGCCATTCGTTTTGGCAGTATAGACAAAACATTTACAATCAGGTTTGTAGACTGAAATGGGTCTATATGAAGCTGGGCCTGATGGATCTTTAACATCTTTAGGTATTACAGCCACCACAGCTTTCTTTACAAGACACTGGTGCTTACCCTCCTTTTAAAACACTGTTAAACAAAACCTTATAGATCTTTACAAATGTTGTCCTTCCTATCTTCCAAATTTCCATAGGAATACCATCTGTTCCTAGAGACTTTCCCGCAGATTGATTATACATCACTGTTTTTACCTTATCTCCTGCAGACTGATTACACATCCCTGTTTTTACCTCATCTCCTCTTATCTTAACTGTTAACTGATGAGCATCATGTAACCTCTAATCTTAGCATGCTCAAGTTTACCATACATACTTCCATTTTGTGCTCTTTCTTGATTTCTGCATTTCTCTACAATATACAAATTTTTAGAAAATTTCCAAAAATTCTCCTCCACAGGATCTCTAGTTATTTTGTTGTTATAGGCTCCCTAAATTTGGGAGCAATCCTTTCTACTTTTTGTTGCCTCAGTCATCGTGCTAAATGTTTTTGTGCTCTGGAGTTATCAAAAAAATAGTTGAAAAAACACAAGGAAAGGGTGCCACAGAACCAAGAACCAGTAAAACCACAACAGGCACCCAAAGAGGCAGGAGGTAATAATAAATAATGAACACAAGCCTGTAGGTGTAAGCAGCAGCAGGTTTAATTGCATACGGGACAATGCGATTAAACCTGCTGCTGCTTACACCTACAGGCTTGTGTTAATTATTTATTATTACCTCCTGCCTCTTTGGTTGCCTATTGTGGTTTTACAAAAAAAATAGTTGCTTAACAATCTTTTTAAACTCGGGCACATTATCCAGATACTCCCTTATTTCCTCTTTAGCACTCTGCAGTTGCACCTCTTCTTGTTCTGTGAGATTCCCCTTATTCTTCAATACTTTAAACTTTGTCAGCCCCTGTAAATAGTTCCCATTACTTATTAACTGCATCTCTTTTCCTTTTATTTCTACCTTTATTTTTAAATTCCATTTCCATTTTATCCTACACACTAGCTATAACATCTGAAGACATTTATGTCTTCCCTAATAACTCTTGAATGATTTCCACTATACATTCCTTAAATCTCTCTCTTTTTAACAGGTAGGTGGAAGAGTGCCAATGTCGCATTTTTACTTCATTACCCTGCATTTTGTTTGTTTTTAGAGGTGCATGACCTGAAATAGTTACTGGATATCTGCTGAAGCTTTGAATTAAATGCACATATTCTTGTGAAATACAATTTCTATCTAGTCTAGCCCTCTTATTGCACTTTGGGGAATAATATATAAATTCTCAGAGTTCCTACTACTGAATTTACATACTGCATACCAAATATTTTGATAAATGTATTTAGAAATCTACCCTCTTTTGTTATACTTTCACTTCTAGGTTCCTCAGATGCATCCTGACTCTTAAAATTCAAGTTCCAGTCCCCACCTATAAGTAAAATTTCCTGCTGAAACCTGATTATTTCTCCCCAAATTTCCTTAAACTCCATAATATCAGTTTTTGGTGGGAAAAAAAATCTACGCCAAAGTAATCCTCCTCCCTTGTCACTAGCCCCTTACTACCACAGATCTACCACCATTATCTTTTTTCCTCTTCTACCACTACTGGATCTTTTCTAGCAATTAGTATAATTATTCCTTTTACTTTGTCACTGATATTCAGCTGAATACCCATCATGAAATCCTTCCTTTATCAATAAATTTCACATGCTCATTTCCTTCCAAATGGGTCTCCTCTGCAGCATTGCATTTATTAACATAAATCAATACTCTTACCTTTTTGTCTATACCCGTATGGCCATTTAAGTTCTAAGACAATACGGACAATATAGCCATTATGATAAGTTACTGCTCCAACCTAGTATACATGACAGCTTTTATGAATGCATTTTTCCAACTTTTGTGTTACATGCACACAGTAATGTTTGGCAAGATGATCTTTTATACTGCTGTTTCCTGTCATCTCCATTTAAATCTATGTCACATTCAAGACCTTTTGTTTTTAATGAAAATCCTCAAACAAAATCTAAATACATTTTCAGAACAACCCCCAAACCTACTAACTTAGAATAAACACATGCAAAATTATGTAAATCTTCAAAAAATGAAATTTAACCTTCCTGATAGACACCAAACTGACAACTGCACCTACTGGTATTATCTAACCTAAAATTTAGGTTACCCATGCTAAAAGCACATGCAACTGCCTGTGCTCCAACTTACAGATTGGGTATTGGTTCATTTCTCATCTTAGTTCCCCTTCTAGCTGTGAAAACTAACATGTATGCTTTCAGAAAAAAAATTACATTTAGCCTTAATAAAAAACACACTGGGTACCTTTAAATAAAACCAAATTACATACCGTTCCATTAAATGCATGTATTAAGGCTGCTAGGGAAGCTGCTATCTCTTATTCACTTCCAATAATTTCAAACTGTACTTTATTACTGAACTGCTTCCCCTTGTACCATTAAATGTTGCATTTCCCTCTGCAAAGTATTCTCAGAAGTCTCAAGACAAATTGCTTGCACCTACAGACAGCTCATCTCCATGGAAATACAGTCAACAATAAGACAAAAAAACAGCTAACAAATGCATACGGATGAAGGAAACTGTAAATTTCACTCAGAACAGACTAGAATGTACGACAGACTTCCACAGCAGATTTCTTAACTCTCACTGAACATTTTCTAAGGAAATAAAATATGCTAATATAATTTTATATGCCAGAAACATAGCATTTCTAATGGCTTTTATCGTTTTGTCTCATTTGTCAAGCCAACTTGCTTACAGAAAATATTTGCTTTTAGATTAAGTCTAGGCCATTAATCCAGACATCCAGACATCCACTTTTGAAAACATAAGAGAAAAACCTCTCAGTTCTACTTTTAATATAATTAGTGCACTTTTATACTTTGTCCTGGTAGCCGAAGATTACAGCATATTAACTTAAACTTGCTTTTATCCAGACAGTCTTTTCTTTTTCACATTGTAAAGCCTATATTTCCTACAACTAAACAAATGTTTGTTTACTTTAATGTCTTTATCACATAATCACTGAAAAAGCTCACCCCATCCCCACATTTTAAAATACCCCTGCCTACATACTACACAAAACCAATTTACTATACAACACAATTTATATCATGAAATGCTGTACACAAATACTAATAACAAGAATTGTTTGACTTGCATTAACATTTCCCTTTTTAATTTCCTTCTAAACATACATTAATGACAAAGTGGGGTATATGTTAAACTTCTCGGTGAACTGTATAGCAATGTCAACATAACTCCTATTTTTTTCAGCCACATTTTCTTGCAAAGCCATATTTCACAAGTGTGACTGATGCTTTATAATCTCATGTTTATTCACTAATTCAGTGTTGCTGGCCTTCTTCCTGTTCATCTATATCTCCCAACACCAGATTCTGGTTCAAGCCCAAGGTACTCCTGATTCTTCCAGTTAACTCCTGTTTTTCCCCATCTTACAGGCATTTACCTTTAAAACACTGGAAAAAGTTTCACTGGCAGAGTCTCTCTTTATTGTTAGAAGAATAAGAAGCAGAGTCCAGTTCTGTTTGATGGTTCACTTTTTGTTGGATAAACATTTGTATTTCTTTCCTACAGCAAAAAATGTCTTTGATCCTTCAGGAAAAAATATTTCAAGGACAGCTGGACACAGCAGCTTAAATCTCACATTTGCTTCTAAAATTCCCTGAGTGCTGGGATAAATTTGATTGTCCCCTGCATGATGTACAGTGAATAATCATTTTTCACAAACACTGTCAGAAATTTTTTAACACTTTTCCCTTCTGCCACAGTCTTGTAAGGATCAACTCTTTCTGCTGATATAATCATATCTTTACTAATACAGGTCTTTGCTGCTTCATACACTTAAAAGTGCCTTTTTCAATTAACAAATCCTTATGTGGAATACCACCCAATTTGTTTATTTGTGTTTCCATAAAACTAATGCAGTCTGATCCTTCCAGTTTCTCTGGTATAGGAAAAAATTTCAAGGTTTTGTCTGTGTGCTGTCTTCTACCTTTACCATTTTTTGGAACATCTCTTCTTGAGAAATCTCATACACATCCAGCCATTCATTTCAACCCCTGATTTTAGCAGTTTTATCAATTCATCTGAATAGTTAAAAAAGTTTATTCTATTTCCAAGCCTTTTGTTATTTGAGTTGATATACTCCTTCAATGTTTCATTTATTGTAATCACCTTTGAGTAAGTTTGATTAATTTTCCCTCTAAATTACTGGAAGCCATCTCCTGGACAAAAGCTGAAGCCTGAACTGCCTTTTGCTGAACAGCTGCAGGATTCTACCTAGTCAGTGTTTTATCTTCCCCTTTTCTAACTGATTTTCTTCCAGGTTCTCTATATTTCTTCTCTGCTGTAATCCAGGCAATGTACTTATTAGCCATTCACTGAAGTTAACTCAAGCCGAAAGAAAGTACAGTTTTGTACCTACCATAAATGTAGATGTCCGAACTGGATAGCATCTGCAGTCATAACAAGTGGGTTGTCCTGTCGTCAGGCAGCCCTTCAGTCGGCCGGATTCCAAAGTCCGGGTCCGGCTTCGGCTGATGTCGCACTCCACCCGACGTCATCTCTGTTGGTCTTCGGGTATAAAGGCATCAGCCGACGCCATTTTCCTCAGTGTTTCTTGCCCCAGATGCCAGTAGCCCTCTTGCAGGCTAAAATTTGGATAGATGCCAATGTTTCCAAATAGATAGAGGTAAACACAACAATAAGCATGTATGTACATATATACAAACAAATACACCATAAAAGACTCCCCCCCAACAGCTAGCTATTAGAAGGGCAACCACCCTAGGAGTACCACAGAGGGGAAGGAGGGAGGGTAATCCTGACTGCAGATGCTATCCAGTTCGGACATCTACATTTATGGTAGGTACAAAACTGTACTATGTCCTTCATGGATGCATCTGCAGTCATAACAAGTGGGTAGAATACCATAGCCAACTAGGGGAGGAGGTTAAAAGTAGATTATGGTGTGTTTAGGATCCCTTGCAGTACAGCAGTGGGAAACCCTGCTCGGGATCTGGAATATAGAGGCAAATTATAATGCTTGGCAAATGTATGCACGGAGGTCCAAGTAGCCGCCTCAATAATGTCTTTGGTTGCCACTCCTCGTAAGAAGGCTGTGGTAGTGGCTGTTGCCCTTGTAGAATGAGGTCTTATGTTCTGTGGAATTGGTTTTCCATGGAAGGAGTAACAGAATCGTATGCAATTTCCTATCCATTTGGAGATTGTCTGTTTGGAAATAGCTTTTCCTTCCCTTCCTGTTGCATAGGCTACAAAAAGTTGGTCAGTCTTTCTGCTATTTTTGTTCTGTCCAAGTAGTAGCGTAGCTGTCTATGTACATCCAAGGTATGCAGTATTCTTTCCCTCTGTTTTGTCGGTTGGGAAAGAAGGTAGGTAGGTGGATTGCCTGGTTTAAAGACACTCTGGATACCACCTTGGGCATAAATGTAGGATTAGTCCTCATGGACACTCTATCTTGGTGGAAGATTAGGAAGGGTTGCACTGCCATTAAGGCCTGTAGTTCTGAAACCCTCCTTGCTGAAGTAATTGCCAGTAGGAAAGCAGTTTTCCATGACAGGTGTTGTAGGTCTGCTGTTGCTGCTGGTTCAAAGGGTGATAGTGTCAACTTTTCTAGCACAAAGTTTGAATCCCAAGCTGGTAATGGTGGTTTCCTTGGAGGTTTTACATTCTTGATTCCTCTGAGGAACTGCCTGAGCAAAGGGTGCGAAAAAATAGGTGGATCAAAGCTGTATTCTGCTGAAATAGCTGATGCATGTATCTTGATGGAGGAGTAGGACAGGCCTGAATGAAGAAGTTCGGCCAGATACTCCAGAATGTTAGGCATATCTATGTTTGACACATCTTTTCCTCTTTCCGTACTCCAGATGACAAACCTTTTCCATTTTCCAGCATAGTTCCTTCTTGTTGAAGGTCTGCGTGCTTCAAGAATAATGTCTTTAACTCTTTGGGAAAGTTCTGGATTAGCTGCTGTTATGTGATGTTCCATGCAGTCAGTTGCAAGGTTTTTAGGTTTGGATGTATGATGCTGTAGTGGTTCTGCGTTAACATCAAAGGCATCAGGGGAATTGTCCACATATTGTTCCGAGACATGCTCCTCAGTAGTGGATACCAGTGTTGTCTTGGCCAGTTTGGAGCTATCAGGATTATCCTTGGACGTTCTTCCTTGATTTTCAGTAGTACCTTGTGTATCAAAGGAAGAGGTGGGAATGCATATGCTGTTAGGCCTTTCCAGTTGAAGGAGAGCGAATCCACTTTCCATGCTAATGGGTGGAATGTCCTTGTGCAGAATTTTTTGAGCTGGTGATTGAGAGGTGATGCGAATAGGTCTATCTGTGGCATTCCCCATTTCTTTGAGATGGTCTTGAAGATGTCGGGTGAAGCTTCCATTCGTGGGCATCCGAAGTGGTTCTGCTTAATATGTCTGCTAGAGTATTGTCTTTCCCTGGTACAAATATTGCCTGTAACTGGATGTTGTAGCTGAGTGCCAGGGTCCACAGCTCCAAGGTCATTCTGCATAGGGGGTATGAATGAGTGCCTCCCTGTTTGTTGATGTACCACATGACTGTGGTGTTGTCTGTCCTTATCATCAACTGGCCCTCTTTGAGAAATGGTTTGAACTTTTGGATTGCCAGTTTTACTGCCAGCATTTCTTTTAGGTTGATGTGCAGTTGAAGTTGATCCTGTGTCCATAATCCTTGCATGCATTTGTCCAGCATGTGGGCCCCCCATCCTAGGTCTGAAGCGTCTGTTGTGATGGTCTGGCTTGCTTGACATCTGCGAAAGGGCAGGCCTGGGTTTGACTGGCATGCCTGAGCCCACCATAGGAACTCCTGTTTTAAGCATGGAATTAGTGGGATTTCTGTTTCTAGACTGTGTCTGTGTTGGGACCATAAATTCTTTAGGTACCACTGTAGTTTTCTCATATGTAGTCTGGCAAATGGAACCAAGATTATGCATGATGCCATGAAGCCCAAGGCCTGCAGTACTTTTCTTGCTGTTAACTTGTTCAGTTTTGTTAGTGCCAAGAAGTAAAGAGGAAGTTCTTTTGTTTTCTGTAGTCAGGAATGCCATTTGTTTTACTGTGTCCAATTCAGCCCAAGAATGTCCTTGTTTGGGATGGTATCAGCCTTGACTTTTGTAAATTGACTGTGTATCCCAGTGCTTGTAGCAAGTAAATGACCCTTTGTAAATCTGTTGTCAGCTTGCTTTTGTTGTCCCCTTGTAGCAGGCAGTCGTCCAGGTATGGGTAAATTTGAATTCCCTGAAGTCTGCAATGGGCGATTACTGATGCCAGGCATTTTGTGAATACTCTGGGCAGTAGATAAGCCAAAGGGCAATGCTGAGAATTGATAGTGCTCTGATCCTGCAAGAAATCTGAGGTATCTTCTGCAGATTGGTCGAATGGGGACGTGCAGGTATGCCTCCTTGAGATCTAGAGTTACCAGCCAAGACTCCTTGCCCAGCATGGGAAGAAGTTGCTGTAGGGTCAGCATTTTGAATTTTGGGACAATGATGTATGTATTTAAGGTGGACAGGTCGAGAATTGTTCTCCAACTTTTTTCCTTTCTTGGAACTAGGAATAGTCTGGAATAGAACCCCTTTCCTTGCTCTGCTGTTGGTACTCTTTCCACAGCTCTCATGTTTGCTAACTCCATTATCTGGCGTAGAGCCTCTGTTTTTTGATTTGGAGGTAGGTTTGGCATTCCTCTTTTGACTGGTAAAGTGTGGAAGTGAAACCGGTAACCTTGATCTATGGTTTGTAAAATCCACTTGTCTTTTGTTATGTAGTGCCAGTTCTTTGAAAATAAGGTTAACTTTCCGCCTAGGGGAGCTGCTATTTGTTCCCTGGTAGGCGGATTTAGGGTTAAGTCACTGTGGTTGTGCTGATGTAGTGGCAGTGGCTGTGTCTGTGCCTCTGTTGTTACCTTGCCACTGTCTTCCTCTGTAGGCACCTCCTCTGGATTGGTTTCTGCCTCTGGAACGTCTATTCCTGCCCCTTTGAAATTTTGTGGAGTCAGGAAAGGACCAATTTTTGGCAGGCCAGTTCCTGCTAAACCTTGGGGGCAACCCCCAACAGTTTGAACAGATTTTGCCTTTTCTTCCATTTTCTTCATAACCTGCTGGGCAGGTGTACCAAACAAACTTGTCTTGTCCATAGGAGCATCTAGCAACTTAGCTTTAACATGATCCGGTAAAGCTTGTTCCTTTAGCCATGCATGCCTTCTTATCACTGTGCCTGTCATGGCTGATCTAAATGAAGCCTCCAGTGCATCATAGCCACATTTTAAGGAATGGTTGCTAACCTGTTGTATGTTATTTACCATCTCTAATACATATTTCTTATCAAGAGATTCATCAGTGGTTAGTTTTTAGTTAACTGATCAAGCATAAACTCTTGGTATTGTATCATGTGAAATTGACAGTTTAAAGCTCTAGCTGAGAGAGTAGCTGAAGTGTAGACCTTTTACCCCATCTGTCTAATGACCTTGCTTCCCTTTCAGAAGGAATAGGGTTTTAGCTATGGTCGGCTACTGCCTTGGGACCCTGGGATATAGTTTCTGGGTCTGCAAGTGGAGCCTTGTAAAGGTGGTGATGAGTATCTGGCACCCTGTAAAATCTGTCTGGTTTGGCAGGGGCTGGGGTAAAGAATCTGGAGCGGAGCAAACATCATTGAAAGCATCATCCACCACAGAGAGAACAGGAGGTATAGCTAAGGGCCTGTGCTGTGGGAGGTGCAGAAAGGTCCTAAGTCTTTTCTGGAGTCTGAAAAATCCTGTTGCTGCCATTGGAACTGTTCTCGCATGGCATGCAAGGTTTCCCCAAAGGAGAATTCTTCTGGTGGGGAAGCAGCTGGAATGGATTCTTCAGCATCAGAATCTTCAAAATTGGAGAAGGAGCCTCTGGCTGGTCAGTTATGTCTGATTCATCAGCAGAATCATCAGAGGACACTGGCTCGGGGGGGCTCTGCCCTAGGTCTCTTCTCTGGGGGCTGAGAGGCCCTGTCTGGGTGAGATTGAGATCCTCTAATTAAAGAAATTAAATCTTCTGCCAAAGTAAGCATTTGAGAACTAGAAGAGGGCCTGGATGTGGGGGGTTTAACAGGCACTGTTTTAGTAGTCTTGGCTGCTTTAGCCCTGGCGAAGGCCTTAATGGACATGGCTGCTGGAGGCCTAGCAGCACCACGTGCTGGGGTAGAGACATCCAAGGGGATGGTGTCTGATAAGTCAACCACTGTAGTGGGTAAAATTTCTGAGGTCGATTCAAGAGTTGTAGCAGGGGCCTCAGTTGTAGGAATAGGTTCAGCTGTACTTTGTTCAGTTTTCTCGGTTTCGGCCGAAACCGAGACACTCGCGATTTGCTTGACCATGGTTTCGGCCGAAACCGCGGACCGCGAGTGTCGGTCTTTATCTTTGCGTTTTTGGTAGATTGGGTAGTCGGAGGATCCGGCGGCATAATGTATGCAAAATTAGAACGAAAAACTGTTCTGCAAACTCCGACCCGCCTAAGCGTTCGTCGGTTGAAAGAAGCACAGGCCGAACAGGCTGCTACGTCGTGGGCTGGGCCTAAACAAGGCAGACAGTAAGAGTGGAAATCTTTATGAGGTATTTGTTTCCCACAGGTTAAACAATTGTTAACTTTTTCTGACATCGGCTGAGGCAAGAAAGAGTCCCCAGCGGGTACTTAGCTTTAGAAGTCTTCGAAGTAGTATTCGGTAGAAGTAATCTCTGGATCCGACCGACCGGCACTTGCGAACAGCTTCTGCTTCGGGCGCCACGCGGCAAGAAAGACTGGGGAAAATGGCGTCGGCTGATGCCTTTATACCCGAAGACCAACAGAGATGGCGTCGGGTGGAGTGCGACATCAGCCGAAGCCGGACCCGGACTTTGGAATCCGGCCGACTGAAGGGCTGCCTGACGACAGGACAACCCACTTGTTATGACTGCAGATGCATCCATGAAGGACATCTACTAGCTCTTACTTTTCAGTTTGCTTTTTTTCACACTGGGAGAGATGAAATTAAGTTATTGATAAGTTTGCAGACATTTTGTAAGTCTGAGATATAGACATTTTGAGATTATAGCTAAAGTTAGAGTGTGTTAGAGGATATATGTTAGCAAAGGGTTAGTTGAGGTGAGAAAGAGGTATGGCTGGAAAGGGAGTAGGTCAAGATGGGGAAGAAAGATGGTGAAGGCGCTGGGATATTGGAGAGTCATTCTGCTGTTGAGCATAAGTATGGACCAGGATTTTTTATGTAGTTTGAGCAGGCCTTTAAAGTGCGAATTTCAGGATAATGCCCCATATTTTTGAGACATAGCAGGAGTAAAGAAAGCCTCCAGCAGAGTTATTAGACTTAGTTGTTTTTAATAAGAACTTGTCATAAAGTGGAGTATATCCGAGTAGTAAAGTTTATACGCAGATACTAATTGTGAAGGTTTTGGACATTGCTTAGTTCGAGTCAGTTAGGTTATCTCCAGGCTTAAATATGTTGGGTTCTAAGTGTTGAGTTAGCTGCAAATTTAGCAGTTTTATTATAGCAAAATCCTAGTTTTGAATTCAAGAGTGGAATTCAGGTTAGTCAGGATAGGTGATGCATAAAGAAGGGCTGGGAGTAAGTAGGTTGAGGCAAGTGTTTGCCATGCTGTGTCTAACTTATTGTTTGGCTCTACAGAGGAAGCCCAGTGGTTTGTAAGCTATGGTAGCCACATTTCAGATTTTTATCAATGACAAATCCTAAGAGTTCACTGCGTGTAACTATGCCTCCTATATTGAAAACAAATCTTATAAAATTGAGAAATTATTCATTGTACAGCGTTTGTCAAAAGTCCTAATAGGTGGCTCTGTATGATATTGGAAAAAAAAAAACCAAGAGATGACTAGAAGACTCTATATCAGTGGAAAAACTATTAGCAAAACATCGGGTACGCCCTGAGTAAACCTCATATCATTGTAAAACACCAAAGTGGCTGAACACAGACTCAGACTAAGTTGTTGTTTCTAAGTTGATTTATTGTGTAAGTAAAATGCAGTACGGCAGCGGTTATACTGTGATGGAGTCTGAAACATGCTGTGCTTTGGAAAGTGGGGCTATTGGAATGGAATTATTATACAAGTTGTATATCGATACAGTTTTCAAATATTTTTGAAAGTGAGGAGAGTCTGTAATTGCTAAAATCAGTTGATGTAACCCTTTGTGTAATGGAATAATATAAAAAATGTTTCCAGATGGTAAATAACTGAACAATATGTTCCCCCCTACTTACCAGCATAGAGACTTCCAAGATGGCTGCACACTGAGTAACAGCTTAACTCTAGCTCTTCCAGTGTGAAAATAAACTCAAGAAGAGGACAGTAGACTTTTGTGTTTATGGGTTAAATTCAGTAACTGGCTAGTAAGTGTACTGCCTGGATGCCAGGAAAAAAGAAATGCACAGCACCTGGAAAAGGCAGATACAAAAAGTGAGGAAGAAACACGGACTGGGGAAAGTTCTGCAGCTATTCAGCAAAAAGCAAAGCAACCTGAAGATATGACTTCTCAATACAAGACAAATGCACGAAGACCTGGTTAAAATAAACGAAACACTGATGGAGTATATCAACACAAACAACAAAAAGCTGGAAAAAAATCGAAGCTTTAAACAGATATTCAGATGAGGTGATAAAGCTGCAAAAATCAGAGGTTGAAATGAGGAAAAGGCTGGCTAAATATGAGATTCCTCAGGATTGATGTTTAAAAAAAACAATCGCTTTAGAGAACAGAGCACTTAGGGAAAACCTGAGATTTTCAGATCTAGCAGAGAAGCTGGAAGGAATAGACTGCATTAATTTTATGAAAGCACAAACAAGCAACAGGACTGGTATTCCACAGCATAAGCAACAGGACTGGTATTCCACAGCATAAGCAACAGGACTGGTATTCCACAGCACGAGTTTTTAGTTGAAAGGCACATTGTGTGTATGCTCCAAACCTGGCTATGAGAAAACAACCTAAACCTTTAACAGTAAGGATGCAATCCTAGCAGCAGAAGGAGTTGATTCTAACAAAACTGTGACAGAAGGACAAAATATTAAAAGTGGGAGACAGCAGAGTGCTTGTGGAGAATGATTACCCATTGTACACCAGACAGAAGAGGAGTAAATTCATTCCACTATTCGGGGAATGTAGAGACACAGGCGTGAGACTCAAATTATTGTACCCAGATGTCTTCAAGGTATTCTTCCCTGGAGGGACAAAATCATTTGTTGATTAAGTACATGCTAAGGGGGAAATGTAAAAGTTTATCCAATAAAAAGTGAGCTGTGAACCAGGAGATTCTGCTTCTTGTTCGTTTTGTAATAAAGACCACAGACCACCTGTAAAACCTTTTCCCGGTTCAGGCACCTAGGCGGCACGACACCCCCCCTGTGAGACAGCTGGATGTGGACACATGGCAGGTTGGCAGTTTAGCTGCAGTGACAAATGCCTGCAGACAATTCCCTGTGGGAATAGAGGAACCCCTTGCACCCTAACCATAGGTGGCAGACACAAACCCCATCAGTGATACACTCTGCACCCCCCACGAAGCCACCATGTGCAACGGTCAGTGGAACATGTGCCTGGCATAGGATGCCAAGTGGGCATGAAAGTGGTAGTGTGAAACCTGTGTGCTATGGGCAAAGCCTTTATTAACACAATATGTAAAGTGATGTGTGCAGTGCTTGGTGCATACTGAACCCAGATATAATCACAACTTGTCGAAATGTGCCACAGCACGGAGAAAATCCTGCACATCACTGTAGTCACACTTATGTTGCAAGATGTGCTTTAGGCGACACTCCCTTACAACAGCCTTCCTATGTGGTGTCACAGGCATCCCCCTCAAAAGAGACTCCCATCGGGTATCTGTCAGGTTCTTTTCCGGTTGCAGAACAAGCAGAAGGTCTGATAGCTGCACATTAGGGCGTCCCAGTAACACCTTCAGCCGACGATGCCATGCCTCCACCTGGTTATTAGCCCATGGGAAGTCCATGTCAGAGACATCACACACATTCCAAAACCTTAAAGGGTAGGATGATGGCAGTCATTGCTGTGCAGAGCAGCGGGATGCATACTTGCGTGGTCGGCCTCGCACATAATGATGGCCCAGAAATACGCCAATAGGCTGTGCACAGTCTGGTAAAGTAGCCACAATGTCCAGAAATGCAGGGACAACATCTTCCAGTGGTAAGAATGCCAACGCAATTAGCTTGCGGATGGCAATTGAGAAAGCAGTGTCGGTACCATAGAGAGCCACAAAGTGGTGATGCTGGATCTGGCGCCAAATGATCTGTGCAAAATGGAAAAGGCACCCCTTCAGAATACTCTTAGGGAATGCCTTATGGCTGGCATGGATCGCTGCCTTCTCAAAATCAGTCATAATATACTGTGGAGCCAAGGTGCATCCCTGTTCTGTGGCCATACCCTTCTGTATCTCCCACATATTGTTGTATGCAGACTCTGTCTTCCGTGTCATGAGACAGTACATCCATGTAATGTACACAGCTAGCAACATATATCAGCCCATGTGGGGAAGGTGCCATCCCCAAGAATGATGTCAGACCTGCACAGATCAGTCAGATTCTGTGATGTTGTAAGTAGAACCAAGGAATCAGTCCCATCCATATCAGACCTTCTACGAAGGATAAAGCTGCCACTACGGAGTGGATACTGGCTGACATCAATATCCGCGAGTGTTACTGAAGGTGTGGTCATGGATGCCCGTGCCCTCTGCCATACCCTGGTTACGCTATGATGCAGGGTGGTACGGCAAGGCATCCCTTTTAGTACACTGTCATCCGCTGTGCCTAGGACATTCTGCATTAACCACTAACTGGGAAAACTACTCATGTACCAACTCTTTTGCTCAACGTTTTCTAGAATTCATAAATTCCAACGCTTTGGATCAACTTATTCACACCCCCACGAGGGGCAGCAATATCCTAGACCTGGTCATTACCAACATGAGAAACCAGTGTTCCACACCAGAGGTCAATTCCTTGTTGGTCAGATCCGACCACAAGCTATCAGCCTAGACATCTACATCCCACCCCCAGTCCCAATTAGGGAAACCATCGTAAAAAAATTCTCAAAAGCCAACTTCACACTTCTTAAGACAGAAGTGGCAAACTTCATGACACCCATGCAGACGGACAATAGAGGTATGACTGCCGAATCCTATACAAATGCACTTTATAAGCACTTACACGAGTGCATGGATCATGCTATCCCTAATAGAACCAAGATTTTGTCCTCAAAAAAAAGGAAGCCAATCTGGTGGTCCTCTGCCATAAACAAACTCTACAACAGAAGAAACTGTTGCAAAAAGGAGTAAAATCCCATGACTGGAGAAACTCCCTGGTCAACCTCAGTAAGAAGCTGAGATCCCTCATAAAATCCTCCAAAGCTAGTTATGAAAACAAAATTGCCACGGACTCTAAAGACAACCACAAAGCATTCTACAGCTATGTCAAGAATCTAAATGGGAACACTCAGATCTGCTCTGAGTTACAGCATAATGGCACTAAATATACAGAACCAACTGATATTGCCAACATCCTAGCAGATAGGTTCAGTGCTAACTTTACCCCCCTCTCACCCCCTAGAGGGCCCATCTCTATACCGGAAGAATGTAAAGTTCCTATAATCACGGCTGCACAGGTAAAAAACACACTCTCCAAAGCCAAGAACACAGCATCCATGGGACCTGACAATATCCCAGGCTGCGTTTTACATGAACTACAGAATGAACTGGCACCCTACCGAAGTACCATGTTCAATCATAGCCTCACCTCAGGCTTTATACCCACTGAATGGCGCACGGCAACAGTTATCCCACTCCACAAAGGGGGAGCCATGACAGACCCCGGGAACTACCGCCCCATTAGCCTGACGAGCCTGGTCTGCATCATCACGTATCATCGTGGAACTCATAAACAAAGACATTGGTAATCTCCAAACTCTGGATCCTACTCAGTTTGGATTTGTATAAGGCAGATCATGTCTCCTAAACCTGATTGACTTCTTTGAAGCCGTCACCAAAGCCATAGATGAGGATAAAATGGTTCACACAGCTTATCTAGATCTCACCAAGGCTTTCGACACCATCCCCCACTCTGGAATTATAGATAAGCTCACTAAACTAGGTATAAATCCCTATGTCATAAGATGGGTTGCCAACTGGCTCACGGACAGAACCCACACAGCATCCATGGGACCTGACAATATCCCAGGCTGCGTTTTACATGAACTACAGAATGAACTGGCACCCTACCGAAGTACCATGTTCAATCATAGCCTCACCTCAGGCTTTATACCCACTGAATGGCGCACAGCAACAGTTATCCCACTCCACAAAGGGGGAGCCATGACAGACCCCGGGAACTACCGCCCCATTAGCCTGACGAGCCTGGTCTGCATCATCACGTATCATCGTGGAACTCATAAACAAAGACATTGGTAATCTCCAAACTCTGGATCCTACTCAGTTTGGATTTGTATAAGGCAGATCATGTCTCCTAAACCTGATTGACTTCTTTGAAGCCGTCACCAAAGCCATAGATGAGGATAAAATGGTTCACACAGCTTATCTAGATCTCACCAAGGCTTTCGACACCATCCCCCACTCTGGAATTGTAGATAAGCTCACTAAACTAGGTATAAATCCCTATGTCACAAGATGGGTTGCCAACTGGCTCACGGACAGAACCCACACTGTGAAAGTAGCGGATTCCAAATCCGACATCAGACCAGTGACAAGTGGAGTACCACAGGGTTCAGTCCTGGGTCCTCTCCTGTTTAGTATCTACTTCTCTGAAGTGCAGGCCAACAAAGAAGGTCTTTGGCTAACAAAGTTTGCAGAGGACTGCAAACTAGGAGCCACAATCAAAACTCCTAACGATGTGGACAAACTACAAAAGGGCCTCACTGAGACAGATACCTGGTGTCAAAGCCATGGCCTGAAGCTCAATGCCAAAAAGTGTATCGTCATCCCCTTTGGTACAAACTCTGTACCCATGAACTGCCACATAGCTGGTAGTCTACTTAATGCCGAAAATGTGATAAGAGACCTTGGGACACAGGTGGACAGTAGTCTCTCCTTTGATAATCACATCGCCACAGTGGTCAGGAAATCCTTCTACGTGGCTCATCTCATCACAAAAGGATTCTCATCCAGAAAAAAAAGAGGTCATTGTTCCCCTCTACTCATCACTCATTAGACCCATTACAGAGTACAACGCCCCTTTTGGTATGTACCTCACAAGACATCTACAACAACTGGAAAGACCACAGAAATACCTCACAAAGAGGATCACTGGCCTCAAACAGATGCCCTATGCAGAGCGTCTCAAAAAACTACAGCTTTACTCCATCGCATATCGCCTACTCATGGGCGATCTCTGCCTAACATACAAAGCTATGTCAAACCCAGAGCTGTTGGACATGCTCCACTTAAAGAAATCCCAATCCCTCCGAGCTACACGCTCTAGGGATCTTAACCTTGTCACCACAATAAACAGAACATGCTGGAGGGATAGATTCCTGTCCCAGAGACTTCCCATACTCTGTCAAACAGAGCTCCTCATTAGCACTCTTCAAGAAAAATCTTGATGATTGGATGGGAAGTGGGAAATTCACCCCGGGGATCACTTCTGTGGCTCTGCTCAACAGGGGCACAGGAAAATAATTTTCTTGGGTGGCGAAAGCCAGGGTACATTTTTTGGCTAGGCTTGTATGGGCCCTAGGGCTGATAGCCTAGTACCTACCTATGAACCTATTACCAGGCTTGGCAAGTCATTGCCGGTTACCGCCCTCTGCCGCAGTTCTGCTCACAGTATAGACACTTGGGCTATTGTTGCATCTGGGCCGTACTGGTGTGGCAGTGATCTCAGCAGTTATTCCTCCTCATCCTGATGAACAGTGATGGCACGACCTCTGCAGGCCTTTACTCTCCGCTCGATACACGCCCAGTACCATTTAGGTGGTGCTTCACGCTCCAAATGGTAAAGGTATCCCTTCACTACCAGCATTGGTTTGCCCCATTGGCTGGGCACTGTGCTGTATCTGTTGCCAAGCTGACCAGGGCTATACAGGTACATAGATTCCATCATGATAACGCCACTTGTTGATGGCCTCTTAGTATCCATCACGGCCAGTGTAGCTGGGAACAGGATGTAGATACAACCCTGGTATAAGTCACTATCGGATGTTACAACAGTTGCTGTACACCACCTTGTGTTGTACCCTGTGAAGTAGCGCTGCCTGCCACAGTGGCCCTGTGCAGCTGTCTGTACTCCACCTTGCTCTCACTACCTGTTCTGCTAGGGTTCACTATGTGCAGATCACACAGCCATGGGGCTGACAAGTGCTTGTAGTCTGGTAGGCGTCTATACAGCTTGCTTGCAACACAATTTCTACGTGTACTGCACAGGTCACCTTCAACTCCCAGCTGTTGCTGCCGGCCAATCAGGGTGTGGGGCCTAGTCTCAGTTTCAGTGACAGAGGTTACACAGGGAGGTTACTCTGTGATGCACCTTTGTCTGCCTACATGGGCCTGCATACTTGTGTACCCCAGCTGCAGCAACCAATGGATGGGTTTGGCGGCCCCCGCAATACACACATGCTGCTGTGGACTGGGTGGAGGGTTGCTACCCCTGCGTGACAGTTTTCCCCTACTACAATGTTTATTCCCTGCTGTTGGGTTGGCAGTCTGTGCTTGCCCGAGTTGGCATGTTCCCACCTGCCACTGCACTAGGGAGGCTCTGGCAGGACATTTGCTGTCTGTTGCAGGCATGCCTCTCCATCACTTTGGGATGGTCATGTATTGGAGCCATTCGCAACAGTGGTACTCACAGAGACACTGTGTCTATCATGCTGTGACATGCTTGGTTGGAGTTACACCAACAGGTGTTGCGGTAGCATGTACTTTCTGAGGGGTATGAAGTCTGAAACTCATCTGTCTGTTCCACTACAGTGCTGGACGTCCACATGTGTGTGGTATTTGGGCTACCCATTTTCTGCACAGCTCAGGGCTGTCTGTGCTGTTATAGACTTTTAGGGTGTATTGGCAGGGATGCTTCTGGTGTTCTTGCTGTCTGGGAAATGCGCATGTACGTACGCTCTGCTGCAGCTGCAGCTACTGTGGGTTTTACTATTTGCTTCCCGGGAATATTTACTATGCGGGTTTGTGTGGACTTGTGGAGCACTACAGGTATGTTGCTGTTATTTTCGTGCTTTGTGTGGACATGTGAAGCACTTAAAGTATGCTGCTGTTATTTCCGTTCTTTTGTTTTCACTTGTTCTCGGCTTTGTGCAGCTGTTTCCACTGTCGGGTTGCAGCCCGCGTACCTGCTTTAGGGGTTGTCTCCATTTGTTTGTTTTCCCACCGACGTGGATTCCCACAGCGTATCTCCCTTTCGGCCGCACCGCTCTACGGTCTAGCGGTGCTGTAGCCTTCTAGTTTCGAAGTTGTAGCTCGCGGGCATTCGTGTCATGATCTACACGCTGGAACCCACCTTTTCCACTGTTTCAATGGTAGTTGTTGGAGAGAAGGAGGGGAGCACGAGAGTTGACTAGAAGAACTGAGAGTACGTTGGAAATGAAGCAGAGACAGGATTTGAGAGAAGGAGATGAACAGAAATAAAGACAGTAACAATGTGGGATTACAATGCAATAATTATATTTGTGAAATATGACAGAAAAACAAAATATAGAGATATTGGACTTTTTCAGAATCTGTTGAACTTTTGTGGGACTATAAAGTATATGCCCTACTTCATGTCATTACTGTTCAGAAAAATGCTTTGGGGAAAGGAAGAGAGGGGAGAAAGTTAAGTGTCGGTACTGAAAACATTTTTTTCGTAATAGTACTATTTTTTGTGGTGTATGGTTTTCTTTGCATGGTATAAAGTAAAATGTTCAGTTATTTTTAAGTGTAATGGGGATTATAAATAGGTGCTGCTGCTTTTTTTCCATTCTTTCTCCCTCCTCTCTTTTTTCTTGTTCAGTTTTAAGAAATGTAGGCAATGCAATGTAAAAAAAAAAAAAAAAAAAAAAGCCTGGTTAAAAGAGCATGACAAAAGAAAAATGAATGTGCTTTTTCTCATTCTTGCATGAGGGAATGACTGGAATAAGGACCTTAGATTGATTTAGTAACACATTTCAAGAAAAATCAAGTAAATGAAAAACAATATTGATTATTATTGAAGCTTTTTTCTAGCAAATTAGCTCATTAGCAATTCTGTATCTGGCCCTTATGTCTCCACAGAAACAATCTAATAAAGATAAACTGACTGGTTCTCATGTCTCCATAGAGACAATCTGATAATGAGAAATTGGCTGTTTGGGTCTCATTTCTCCATGGAGACAATTTGATAAAGAGAAAGTGGTTACAGTCTGGTGGAGAGTGATTGGCTGTGTGGGGGGGGGGGACTGGCTAGGAGACAATGTTCTTTGAAAGCATTCAGGAGTTTTCCCAGCTGGGAGAGCTATAAAACCAAAACAAAACCAATTAGCACTTAGTAGAAGCACAGGCTGCACCATGAGTTTTGACCACCAGATAGGACATCTCCACTTCCTTACTACTTTTAGATTAATACAAGTCTGTCAGTGTGGCTCAGTTTGGAACACTTTTCCTATTAGAAGGATAAAACTTCAATATTTGAAGATATACATCGTTTTGTGTGTTAGTATTAATTAATAGGATTTAGGGGGTATTTTCTTTTGAGAGCTTTCAATAAAACAAAAGGTTTTGCAAGATGAGACCTAGGCTCAAATGGATAGGACAAGAAAAAAACTATAAAAGTTCAACCTGCCAAACAATGTATGCATGTAACACAAAAGGTAGAAGTAGACATTTAGCGAAAAAGGTATTAAGTTCATAGGTGAGTACTAGGCTAACGGCTCTGGAGTCAGTACAAGCCTAGCCCAAGAATATTCCCAGTCATCCTGCTGCCAGACATTAGTTCCTTGTGCCCCTATCAAGCAAAGTTGCTGAAGTGATCCCCTGGGGTGAATTTCCTATTACCTATCCACTCGTCAAGATTTTTTCTTGAAGCGGGCTAGTGAGGTGCTCTGCTTGACGTGAATGGGGAGTTGATTCCAGAGTATGGGAAATCTCTTGGTTAGGAACCCGTCCCTCCAGCAGGCTCTGTTTATTGTGGTGATGAGGTTGAGGTCTTTGAAGCATGTGGAGCAGAAGGATTGAGACTGTTTCAGATGAAGTATGTCTAGCAACACTGGCTCAAACATGGCTTTGTATGTCAATCAGAGATCACCTCTAAGTAGGCGATATGAGAAGAAGTAAAGCTGGAGTTTTTTTTAATCTTTCTGTATAGGGCATGTGTTTGAGTCCTAAGATCCTCTTTGAGAAGAACTTTTGTGGCCTCTCCAGTTGTTGTAGGTGTCTAATGAGATACATGCCAAATGGGGCATTGTACTCTATAATGGGTCTAATGAGGGATGAGTAGACAGGGATTATGACTTCTTTCTTCCTGGATGAGAAACCTTTTTGTAACGAGGTGCCACATAGAAGGACTTTCTAACGACAGTGGCAACATTGTTGTCAAAGGAGAGATTGCCATCTACCTGTGTCCCTAGATCTGTTATTACACCTCTTCGGAGTCAAGTGGGCTACCGTCTATGTGGTAGTTTGTGGGCACAGTGATTTCCCTGAAGGGAATGACAATGCACTTTTTAGCATTGAGCTTAAAGCCATGGTTGTGGCACCACTCGTTCGTCTCTGTGAGGCCTATTTGTAGGAGGTCTACATCAGCTTGAGAATCAATAATACCTCCAGTTTTCAGTCATCCGCGAATTTGTTTAACCAGAGTCCCTTTGTGTTGGCTTGACCTTCAGAGAAGTAGACGCCAAACAGGAGAGGACCCAGATCCGATCCCTGTGGGACTTCCCTTGTAACTGCCAGATAGTCAGATATCGAGTCCACTACTTTCACCATGTGGGTTCTGTCAGTGAGCCAGTTGGCAACCCATCTTATGATGCAGGGGTTAATGCCTAGGTTAGTGAGTTTAACAATGATTCCTGAGTGGAGGACGGTGTTGAAGCCCTTGGTTAGATCCAGGCAGGCTGTATGGACTACCTTGCCTTCATCCACCACTCTGGTGACAGATTCGAAGAAGTCTATTAGGTTGAGAAGACATGATCTGCCCTTCACAAACCAAAACTACGTAGAGCCCAAGGTTTGAAGGTTCCCTATATCCCTATTTATAAGGTTCATAATGATGCGCTCCATAACCTTACAGATCAGGCTCATCAGGCTGGTGGGGCGTAGTTACCAGGGTCTGCAGTCACTCCCCATTTGTGGAGTGGAATGACTGTAGTGGTGCGCCATTCAGTTGGGAACAAAGCCTGAAGTGAGGCTATGGTTGAACAGGGCACTCAGGTGTGGTGTCAGTTCCCTCTGTAATTTGTGTAGAACACAGCCAGGTACATTATCAGGTCCCATGGAAGCTATATTCTTGGCTTTGGACAGTGCGGTTTCTACCTGTGCAGCCGTGCTATTAGGGATTTGGCATTCCTTGGGTATTGGGATGGGCCCTTTAGGGGGTGAAGGGGGGGTCTAAAGTTTGCACTAAACCTGTTGGCCAAGATATTGGCAGTATCAGTTGGTTCAGTATAAGTGGTGCCGTTGTGCAGTAGCTCAGAGCACATCTGCATATTGTTATGCAGATTCTTGACATAACTAAAGAGTGCCTTGTGGTTATCTTTAGTATCTGTAGCAATTTTGCTTTCGTAACTAGATTTGGAGAATTTGATGAAGGATCTCAGTTTTTAGCGGAGATTTACAAGGAAGTTTTCCAGTCTTGGGACTTTACTCTTTTCTGCAACAGTTTTTTTTCCTTCTGTTGTAGAGTTTGTTAATGGCAGGGGACCACCAGATTGGCTTCCTTTTTTGGAGGACAGCATCTTGGTTCTGTTTGGTATGGCTCGATCCATGCACTTGTGTAAATGCTCATATACAGTGCCTTGGTGTGTGACTCAGCAGCCATACACCCATTCCCCATTTGCATGGATGACGTGAAGTTTGCCACTTCTGTCTTTAGAAGCTCAAAATTGGCTTTGGAGAAGTTCTTCACTGTGGTTTCCTTCATGGGGGGCGAGGGCCGTATTTGGATATTGATGGTGATTAACTTGTGGTCAGATCTAACCAGGGAGGAGTTGATTACTGGTGTAGAGCAGTGGTCCCCCATGTTTGTAATGACCAGGTTGAGAATGTTTCTACCTCTGGTGGGATGAGAATGAGTTGGTCCAGGGCGCTGGAATTAATGAATTCCAGAAAACACTGGGCAAATGAGTTGGAACAGGAGTAACTGTCCCAGCTAATGGAGGGGTAGTTAAAGTCTCCCAGTATAAGGACATTACGCTGAACCTTAATGTTTTCCAGAGTATTCAGGAATGCAGAGTGCGAGTCTTGGGACACTGTGGGGGCTCTATAGCAGGCTACATCCTGGATTGCAGTTTTATCCAGTGTTAGTTGTACCTGAAGCATCTCTGATGCATTATGTTGGGAAACTAGTCTGGAGGTGTGCACATCTTTTATGAATATGGTTACACCACCACCTTTGGGGCTTCGGTCCACACCTCCTTTAGGACTTTAGTAAAGATTTAGGGACCGAAAGGTGCGATATGCATTATAGCCTGGTAGTGCTGGGGTGCTCCCCGTAGCCTTGAACCAGGTCTCTGATACGGCACAGAAATCGATGTTCTCCAGTTTAAGGAGTGACTCCAGTGAGTGCATTTTGAGATTTAGACTTGTAGCGTTGAGTAGCATATCCATCAAGTTGCTCTTGCTTGCAGTTCTTATGGTGGTAAATTTATGTGGCAAGAGCTTTGGCCAGTATCTGGAATCCCAGGGGTGACAGATGCAGGCCGTCTCTGGCAAAGCATCGAGGTCTGTCGATCATGTCATCCTAGGCAGACAGATACTGGATCCCCTTTGAATGACACCAAAAACTTAGCCAATTGTTGAAGTCAATTATTTTCTGTTTGTACTGTGGTATCATTCTGGGTGACAGTAGGATGTACAAGATCTGAAAGCTTCTCTATGTCTTTTTTCATGGAGTCCAGGGAGGTACGTCTTAGGTCTTTCACACCAACATGGACAATGACAGAGTCATATTTTTACTTGTTGTGGAGAAACACAAGTGCGTGTGTTATGTGGCAAATCCTGGCACCAGACATGCAGCTGACCGTAACTTTCTCCTTATTCAACCTAGTGAGCAGGACATCAGTGTGCCTTACTACTGAATCACCTATGACTAGTGTATTGGGTAAAATGTTTTGCCGTAGGGGCTTAGGCTGAGTGGCACACTGTTTATGTGGGCTATGTGTCTTGTGGGTTATGTTTGGAAGAGATGGTTGCTTGCATTTCTGCCTTGGAGGGCTTTGTTGTTTGGGCAGATTTTTATGGAGAGTCTCTGCGAAAGTGTGTGTGTGTGTTTTGTGTTACTATGTGAGAGGTGTGGTGGTGTGTGATCCAGAGAGCTGTGTGTTCTATGTGGTGTGAAGCATGTGTTAACCTTCTCCTCTTGACTGGCTAACCCAGTCTTAGTTGCAGAGAGCACGGTCTAATATTTGGCTATGTA
This sequence comes from Protopterus annectens, assembly GCF_019279795.1. Taxonomy (NCBI): domain Eukaryota; kingdom Metazoa; phylum Chordata; order Ceratodontiformes; family Protopteridae; genus Protopterus; species Protopterus annectens. Next base: position 832,056,805 of record NC_056737.1, read on the forward strand.
AGTGCATCTCTCACAAGTGGATGTGTTTGGAGGTAGGAGGAGAGGGTTGTCTGTGTACATAAGGCAAGTGCTACATTGCCTCAGGATGCCCAGGTTAACAGGAGAAAGCATAGGGAACTGACCTTTAGATGTGCCTGGAAAGATGCTCAGTTATTTAAGTACTGAAGCTGTTTTTGCTTTCTTTTAAGTAATTAAGTACTTTCCTTTATGGAAAGTTTTTAGTGCTACTAGCAGTGGATATGCTTACAATAAATGCTGCAAGAGGTTTTGAGCAAGTGCTGGATTTAAAGGTCTAATTTGAGTGCTCAGAAATAGGTTCATAGGTTCATACTAGGCTATCTTGTACATCCTACTGTCACACCCAGAAACCACAGTGAAGAACTTCTCCAAAGCCAATTTTGAGCCTCTGAGCAGGCAGTATGCCACTGAGTAGAGCTGGAGTTTCTTTAACCGGGCAGCATATGGCATCTGGTTGAGCCCTTCGATCCTCTTGGTGAGGTACTTTTGGGGTCTTTCCAGTTGCTGCAGGTGTCTGGTAAGGTGCATCCCAAAAGGGGCATTGTACTCAATTATGGGCCTGATGAGGGATGAGTAAAGAGGCACGATGACCTCCCCTGATCTAGATGTGAATCCCTTCATGATTAGGTGGGCTATATAAAATGTTTTTCTAACCACTTTGGTCATGTGGTTGTCGAATGAGAGTTTGCTATCAACTTGGGTCCCCAGGTCCCTAATTACTTCTTCCGTACTTAATGGATTACCATCTATGTGGTAATTTGTGGGCACTTTGTTTTTGCCGAAGGGGATGACTGTACACTTTTTGGCGTTTAGCTTGAGGCCATGGCTCTGGCACCAGTTGTCTGTTTCTATGAGGCCCTTTTGTAGGATGCTTGTGTCGGCTGGAGAGTCGATTATGGCGCCCAGTTTGCAGTCATCTGCGAACTTGGTCAGCCACAGTCCTTCCGTGTTGGCCTGTACCTCCGAGAAATATATACCGAACAAGAGAGGTCCCAAGACTGAGCCTTGTGGGACGCCCTTGTAACTGGTTTGGAGTCTGACATGGCTCCAGCAATTCTAACCATGTGGGTTCTGTCCTTGAGCCAGTTTGCAACCCATCTAGTGACATAGGGGTTTATATTTAAGCTGGTGAGCTTAACTATAATGCCCGAGTGGGGTATTGTATCGAAGGCTTTTGCGAGGCCCAGGTAGGCTGTGTAGACCACCTTCCCCTCGTCAATGGCCTTGGTGATTGTTTCAAAGAAATAGATCAGGTTTAAGAGGCAGGATCTGCCCTTAAAGCCGAACTGGGTAGGATCCAGTGTCTGTAGGTCCCCAATATCTTTATTTATGAGGCCTTTATAATTGAAAAAAGGGCCAATGGGGAACAAGGTACTCAAGGGGTGTTTGTGAGGGTGTAGTGCTTTTAATTTTTTAGTGCTGACTTATATAATTGCTTTAGTGAGCAAGTGCCAGGCTTTAGAGTAGGAATAGGGTGTTTATTATGAGAACTAGATCAGTTCTAAGGGAAAAAGTGAAGAGCAGACTTTGTGGAGCCGAGAATGGTTTAAACCCAATTAAGCGGCGTTGCCCGATGCTGCGCTATGCGCAAAGCCGCACTAAAGCGGGTTTTATACAGGGGGGACTTGAAAGAGCTAGAAACTGGCCCAAAACGGCCAATAGACTACCAGATTCTTGTGCTGGGAACACTCCTCCAGGGATAGATAGGCTGCTCTAAGCTCCCCACTGCCACTGGTGAACAAAGAAGCCTCCCTTTATTCAAGAAAGGAAATGGGCAACACAGGAACTTTCCAACAGTCCAGAATACAGCAAAGCCTGTATTTGGACTACTCTAGGTCAGGAAAGATGGGAAACGAGGATAATTTTTTTTTTCTTTTTTGCAACAAACAGTAGGAAAATGCAATAAATATGTAACACAGGCTAGCGCACTTGAGTGTGTAGCCTCAACAGGTAAATGCAACAAACAGGACAAACTTTAAAAGTGCAGGTGCAAAAACAACTTTAAACAGTTTAAAACAGTTCAAGAAGCAGAAATATTTGCAGTTTAGCTAGATCGGACAGTCGCCCAGGTAGTAGCAGGAAAAAAAAACACTTTTATCAGGTTAGCACTCGCTCTTTTGGCCTCTCTGCTGCTAGCACCACTCTGCAGGACCACGAGGAGCTTGGCTGAGTATTAACAAGCACAAAAACCGCGCCAAAGCGGGTTTTATACAGGGGGGACTTGAAAGAGCTAGAAACTGGCCCAAAACGGCCAACAGACTGCCAGATTCTTGTGCTTGGGAATACTCCTCCAGGGATAGATAGGCTGTTCTAAGCTCCCCACTGCCAGTGGTGAACAAAGAAGCCCCCCTTTATCCAAGAAAGGAAATGGGCAACACAGGAACTTTCCAAAAGTCCAGAATACATTCCACCTAAAACTGCTAATGGAGCTTAAGAAAATTCTGGGAGAAATAATTGGTTTTCAGCAAGGAATATTACTTATAGGTGGGGACTGGAATTTGATTTGCAGCAGCAAAGATGTGTCTGGGGGGTCCAGAAGGGAAAGTATAACAAAGAAAGGTAGATTTTTGAAGACATTTATGAACATATTTGGCATGGAAGATGTGAATTCAGTTCATATGAATTTACATATTCCTCAAGACATAAAAAGTGGGTTAGGCTACACAGAATTTACATTTCACAGGAACATGTGCATTTAATTGAAGGTCTTGATATGCATCCAATAACTATTTCAGATCATGCACCAATAACTAAAATAAAAATAAGAAGTTATGTACTCACCATAACATTCCATGTTTGTTATCCATCTCACCTTTACTCTTGCTGGCTGGGTACGGAACAGATCATCGGTTCTGACTCAGCCTAATACAAAAGCTCAAGAGCTTCCACTAGCTCGAGGCTAACCCCTATCCCATGATGCTTCCAAGTGAAAGCACTACTATTATCTATATGTATTTAAAAACACATCTTGTCTAGCTAAAAGAAATGAGAAAACCAGAGACTCCAAAAACCCAAACATATCTATATACATATATCTACATACATTACATATATATATATATATATATATATATATATATATATATATATATATAAAAGATTATCTGCCTGATCCTCTATGAGCGAAGGAGGGGGAAGGAGGGTGGGACACAAGAATAAAGGTGAGACGGACAACAAACATGGAACGTTATGGTGAGTACCTAACTTCGTAATGTTATGCTGTCCTATCTCGCCTTAATTCTTGCTGGTTGGGACAGCATCCCTAGCACCTTCATCCTTGGGTGGCTCAGGAAAACAGACTCTTCAATACAGTGGATCCAAAGGAAGACCTGTTCCAGGAAACCACTTCTACTTTGTAATGAGTAATAAAGGTATGAGGTCTCACCCATGTGGCAGCTGCACAGATAAGAGTCTATAGGAAGTTTAGCTTGAAAGGCAGAGGACGTTGCAACTGTTCTTGTGGTATAGCCTTTCACTTTGCCTGGTAATTTTCTATTACTGCTGTATGAAAAGGAAATGCAGTCTGTAAGACATTTTGACAGAGTTACTTTAGAAACTGGCAATCCCTTCCTTTTATCTGAAAAGGAAACAAAAATCTCGTCTGACTTTCTGAAATCTTTGGTCCTGTGCAAGTAGAACCATAGCTGTCTGTGTACATCTAGTTGATATAATTTATGTTCTGCCTTGTTGCTATAATTGGGGAAGAACACTGGCAACTCAATAGATTGATTTAAATTGTTTTCTGAACACTCTTTCAGTAAGAAAGAGGGATTAGTTCTTTAGGATATACTGTCTTTGCGGGAAGGCGTATAGACAGGACTTGGAGTTCTGACACCTGTCTGGCAGAGGTAACGGCTGCCAAGAAAAGAGTTTTCCATGACAAAAACTTTATATCACATGATGATGCGGGTTCGACGGGTGGCAAGATTAAGGCAGTTAGAACTAAATTTAGGTCCCAAGCAGCTGGAGGTTCTCTGATTGGGGGTCTTAGCAGGAAGGTACCTTTCAAAAAGGCCTTGCATAGCTTGTGGGACATGATAGGCATTCCCATTTCCCCAATATGGAAATTAGATATGACTACTAGTTGTACCCTGATGGGAGCTGCTGCTACACCCTCGTCAAAAAGTTTGGAGAGAAATTCTAAAACTGCTGCGATAGGAGCTGTAAAAGGATCTACATTGTGCTTAACAGCCCAGAATGAAAATCTTTTCCATTTACTGGAATACAGTTTTCTGATAGGAGGTTTGTGGAAAGAGATCAATATATGTTTAACTGCAGAGGGAAAAATCTAAACACCTGGCTATTTGTGGAATTGGAGCAGCCATGCTGTCAACTTGAGGGTCTGGATGGACGGATGGAACTTTCCCGATGAGTGGGTGAAAAGGTCTGGAATTGGGTCCAGAATCCACAGTTCCTCCAGAAGATGGACCCAGAGAAAGGGGAACCAAATTTTGTCAAGGCCAGTAAGGTGCAATGAGTATCACAATGCTGTTCAACCGTGCTGGCTTTCTGAAGTACTTTGGGTATTAAGGGGTAGGGTGGAAAGGCATAAAGAAGTCCCGGGGGCTAATTGTGTGTACGAGTGCATCCCTTGGTGACTTCCCGGGGGGGGGGGGGCAAAGTAGCTGCTGCATTTGGCGTTTGTGGACGTGGCAAAAAGGTCGCAGCAAGGCTGGCCACATTTTAGGAAGATCTCTTCCGCAACTTCTTGTTTCAGGGACCACTCGAGAGGCAACAGAATCACTCTACTGAGTTTGTCCGCTATCATGTTGGATTTCCCCGGGATGTGAGTTGCTATCAGAAAACGTTAAGAGACAGCGCATTGCCATACCCGTTGTGCCTCTCGACATAGGAGATACAATATGGTTCCTCCCTGTTTATGTACCACATTACTGACATTTTGTCTGTTTGAACTGCAATAGTCCCTATCAGGAGAGAATCCTGGAATGCCTGCAATGCATTGAGCACCGCTCTCATCTCTAGGATATTGATATACAAGTGGTTCTCGTGTTCTCGCCATTAAGCCTTGAACAGTCTTTCCCAGATAATACCCCCCCACCCGATCTGGGATGCGTCCATGGTCAGTACAGCAGTCGGTTGCAGGAATACAGATGGGCGGCCCAAGAAAAAATGGTTCATTTGAAGCCTCCAGAGAAGATCCTTCTTGCATGAATCTGTGATAACCTCTGGATATGATTGTCTGTACCCATTTGTCTTGAGTGATTTCTAATCAGGCGTTTGGGTACATTGACAAGTGTCTCCTGACTGCCTCCAGAGAAGGACAGACGGGCCGCCTTTCAGGAGAGCTGGAAGGGCCTGCCAGAGAATGCATCTCTGTCGCCCTGATTCTGCAGACCCTCTCTGCCACGAGGTCGGCGTCTTCCATTGTTACTTCCCCCTTTGCCCCTGGGGGGAGTTTCACCAGGTGCGTCAGAAAAACCTTTTTGGGATTTGTGGAACCACATTTTGCCACCCTTCTGACTTTTGGGATAAGGTCTAGTGGGGATGGAAAAACTGACTCCAATGACAGACAGTGTTTTCCCTTCCTGTTCACAACTAGTCAAAGTTTCTTTCACTTTTGGTCCGAAAAGGGATGAGCCATCAAAGGGGGTGTTGGTGAAGAAAGTCTTGAAGAGTTCGGCAAAATTGCATAAACGTATCCAGGAATGTCTCCTTAAGGAAATTCCTGTACCTGGTGCCCTGCTCACTCCATAAGCTGCATATGAAATCAGTCATGTGGAGGAGTTAACTGAGTTGAGGGTGGAGAGCTGAGAGGAAACTTTATCTGCGATCCCCAACGCTACCATACCCTGAAGAGCATCTCCCAGCTCTTTTAGAAGTCTTTTTGAAGTCTTGTAAAATGGGTGAAGTAATTCAGCAACCGTAGTGTAAATGTCACTGAAGAAAAAGCACGCTTTCCATATCTGTCCATAGTCCGTGACTCTTATTTGGAGGATGGACAGATGAGGTAATCTCTGACAACACCTTCTTGGTGGCCGCTGCCACCACCATCGCATCTAGAGGGACATCTGCCACCACGATCGCATCTACAGAGACATCTTTGGTTAAGGATTTCTTTTCTGTGGGTGCTGTAATGAATTTATTGGGCCTCCGCGGAACAGACTCTACTGTATCTGGAGAAGTCCAAGTCTTACGAGATATTAACACTCATTAGCTGGTCATAGGGAGGAGACACCCAGGAGATGGAAGGGCGAGACCCAAAAGCCTCTAGGTATACAGACTCATCCTCTGAAGGGTTGGTGGGCTTCCAGCCATCTGTCTGTTTAAGGATCTCAAGGATGTCAGCAAAGGAGACATCCTCAGAGGGAGACCCTTCTGAATCATCCAGGTCGGTATCTGAAGGGATAGACTCATCAGGGGTGTCCATGTACTTTTTCTTGCACAATTTCTTTTGACAGACTTCCTCAGAGGGGTACTCTGGTGAAGTTTCTGAGAGAAGATGCCACCCGCAGGGGCTTCCAGGGGCTCCTGGTCTCTGCACTGGGGGGGGGGTGATGATGAGGCCAACACAGGTGCCTGGGAGGGAAGAGAAAGCACAATTGTGTGCACTTACCATAAATGTAGATGTTCAAGTGTATTCACTGTTGCAGTCATCACACTTGGGTTATCTGCCTGTAGGTAGCCCTCAGTCGGCCCGAATACCAGAGTATTGGGATTTCTGCGTCGGATGTTGTCACCTTTTCCATGACGTCAGGTTGTCAGGGGTTTAAAACATGCAGCAGATGCCATTACATCAGTTTTTCTTGCCCCAGGTTGTCAGGAGCCACCAAAAACAGGAAGCAATTACATGGTGTGAAACACCTCCAGTAAAAAGTAAATACCATTGCCATAAGATATGGCCAACAAAGAAGATAGGTAGAAAGTATAGATAAGTCAGGGGGCTGGAGGGAGGGTAACCAGGATTGCAACAGTGAATACTCTTTAACATCTACATTTATGGTAAGTGTACACAACTGTATTATGTTCATGTTTCACTGTTGCAGTCATCACACTTGGGTTGATTCCCAAAGCTGAGGAAGGGAGGAGGCAGTCAAGAAGTATTAGGGCTGGCTAGCAGGCCTTGTAAGACTGCTGTAGCAAATCCAGCTCTGGACTTAGAAAAGACAGGTAAGTGGTAATGCTTGGTGAAGGTTTATACAGAATTCCAGGTTGCAGCTTCCAGGATGTCCCTGGTAGGGACTCCCCTGAGAAATGCTGTAGAGGTTGAGGTAGCCCTAATGGAATGGGTTCTGATCCCCTGTGGGATAGGTTTTCCATGGTGTTTGTAGCAGAAATGGATGCAGTGTGCTATCCATTTTGAGAGGGTTTGCTTTGAAATGGCCTTGCCCTCTGCCCCTGTAGCAAAGCTGACTAGCAGCTGGTCACATTTTCTGAAAGGTTTAGTCCCGTCAAGGTAGAACCCAAGCTGCCTGTGCACATCCAAGGAGTGCAGGATCTTTTCCCCTTTATTCTAAGGATTAGGAAAAAAGGTGGGTAAATGGATGGATTGGTTTAAAGCCACACTGGATACCATCTTGGGCATAAATGATGGGTTAGTCCTGAGGTAAACCCTGTCTGCATGGAATATAACGAAGGGTTCCACAGCCATAAGGGCCTGCAACTCAGACACTCTTCTTGCTGAAGTGATGGCTAGAAGTAAGGCTGTTTTCCAAGAGAGGAATTTTAACTCTGCTGTGGCAGCAGGCTCAAAAGGGGGAAGCGTGAGCTTCTCTAGTACAAAGAGAAGGTCCCAGGCAGGAGTGGGAGCTCTCTTCGGGGGGGGGGGTCTTAAATTATTAGATCCTTTCAGAAACAGTTTGACCAGAGGGTGAGAAAAGAGGGGTGGCTCAGTATTGTAATGAGCTGAGATGGCAGAGGCATGAATCTTAATTGAAGAAAAGGATAGGCCTCTGTGGAGCAGCTCTGCTAGGTAATCTAGGATTTGAGGTTGTGTCCTTACCCAGAGACTGGCACCAAGAGCACAGTATCTTTTCCACTTTTCTGAATAGGATTTCCTAGTACTAGGCCTCCTGGCCTCAAGGATGACATCCAGCACCTATTTGCTGAGGGTTGGTGGTTATGCATTCAGGGAATAAGCCAGGCTGCTAGGTTCAGGGTTTGCAGCTGAGGATGCAAAATCTGGCCCTCCTGCTGGGATAGCAGAGAAGGGGGGGTCTGATGCAGGTGCCAGGGTGGCACTGCTATCAGACTGCATAAAAGTGGGTACCAGTGCTGGCGTGACCAGTCTGGTGCAATCAGGACTGTCCTTGGCTTGTCCAGTTTGATCTTGAGTAGTACTTTTGAGAGGAAGGGCAGAGAGGGAAAGGCATAGATTGAGAGGTTTTTCCCATGTAAGGGAAAGGGCATCCACTTTCCATGCTTGGCTGTGGGGAGTTCTGGTGCAAAATTTGCTCAATTGATGGTTTTGGGGGGGAAGCAAAGAGGTCCACCTCTGCTGTTCCCCACCTGTGGATTAGAAGCTTGAATGTGTTTGGTTCCAGTTTCCACTCATGTGGGTCCATTAGATTTCTGCTTAAATTGTCTGCAGGTGAATTTTCTTTGCCTGGCAGGAACTGAGCTTGCAGGTGCACTTGATTGCTCAAGGCGGTGTTCCACAGAACCATTGCTAACCTGCATAGTGGGTAGGAATGAGTTCCCCCCTGCTTGTTTATGTACCACATAACTGTGGTGTTGTCGGTCTTTATCAAGTGTTGTCCTGGCAGGATAAGGTATTTGAAGGTTGTTCGAGCATTCTCTGCAGCTAACATTTCTTTTTGATTGATATGCAGGTGCATTTTTCCTGGGCTCCATTTGTCTTGAATGCATTTGCCTGCCATGTGAGCCCCCCATGCATTGTCTGATGCGTCTGTTGTCAGGGTTTGGGCAGTGGGGGGATTGAGTGAAAGGGAGAGTCCCTCGTTGTGGCAGCAGGCCTATGCCCACCAAAGGAACTCTGTCCTTAGGCATGGAATGATAGGAATCACAATTTCCAGGTCCTGAGAATGTTGACACCAGAGACTTTTTAAGTACCACTGAAGTTTCCTCATATGCAGTCTTGCATATGGAATTAGGAGAATGAACGAGGCCATGAACCCTAGGGCTTGCAGTATTTTTCTTGTAGATAGCTGGGTTTGGGTGGCCAGTAGTTTGAAGCAATTTGTCAAATAAACCTGCTTTTCTGGAGTGAAGACCATTTCCCAGAGACCTAATGGTATTAAGGCTACTACAGCCAAAAACCCTACCCCTTCGGAGAGGGATTCTAGGGCTTTAGACAGATGGGGGAAGAAGGTATATACCTCTGCAGCTCTTGCCATCAGGGCTTTAAATTGCCAGTGCCATCTGGGAAGCTGTGTTCAAGCTTGCTCCCAGGAATCCAATTTTTTGACTGGGTACCAGGCGTGATTTATTTTCGTTGATGGCATACCCCATAGAAGTTTGAAGTCTCTTTACAAATGTCAGGTGCTGTAGTAGCAATTCCTGACTGTCCGCCTGAATCAGGCAGTCGTCCAAGTATGGGTAAATTTGAATTTTTCTCTGCCTGCAGTATGCAATGGCTGGAGCCAGGCACTTTGTGAATACCTTGGGCGCAGTAGATAAACCAAAAGGAATTCAGAGAACTGATAGTGCATAGAGCCTGCCCTGAAACATAGATATTTCCTGCAAGATTCCCTTATAGGGATGTGCAGATAAGCTTCTTTTAAGTCTGGGGTGACCAGTCAGGAGTCCTTGGCTTTCATAGGAAGCAGCTGTTGGAGTGTAAGCATTCTGAATTTTGCTACCACCAGGAAGGTGTTGAGAATTGACAGATCTAGGATAGGGCACCAAGAGTTTTCTTTTCTGGGCACCAGAAACAGTCTGGAGTAGAAACCCTGTCCCCTATGCTCTATTGGGACAGGCTGAATAGCCCTGATACTGAAAAGAGAAAGTACTTGCTTTTGGGCCACTGCCCACTGGTTTGGGGGAAGGCCTGGCAATCTGCTTGGGGATGGCAGAGAGTGGAAGTAGAATCTGTATCCCTGGGATACAATGTTTAAGACCCATTTGTACTGGGTAATGTACTCCCAGTTTTTTGCATGCAAGGCGAGTTTTCCTCCTAGGGGTGCAAGTATTTCGGCGTGGCTGGGAAGGATGAAGAACAAGTCATTGTGAACTTTTTTCATAAGGGGGTGGCTTAGCACTCCCTGTTTTTGAGGTGGGAGCACTCCATTGTTTAGATCTGTGCAAACCCTGAGACTGTAGTCTTGGTGGTCTGTTGCCCCTGGGTTTGGACTGAGAAGGTCTGGGAGGGACTGGAAAAGATCAGTTCTTTGAAGGCCAATGCCTACTGAATCTAGGTGACTGTACCTGTACGAAATCTTAACAGTTTGCATAGATTTAGCTTTTTCCTCCATCTTTTTAAGAACGTCTTCTGCTTCTGTGCCAAACAAACATTCTTGGTTTAATGGAGCATCTAGTAGTTTTGCTTTGACATGGTCTGGCAAGATTTGTTCCTTCAGCCAAGCATGCCTTCTCAGAACAGACCCAGTGACAGCAGCCCTGCAAGATGCTTCTAAGGCATCAAAACCACACTGCAAAGTATGTTTTCCAACTTGGTTTGCAGACTGCATTAAGTCTTGTAAATCTTTATTTTCTGCACAATCAGGCATCAACATCATTTTTTGTTTAATTAGTTCTGGTACTTCCAACACGTGAAACTGGCAATTTAAAGCCCTGATGGCAAGAGTTGCAGAGGTATATACCTTCTTCCCCCATCTGTCTAAAGCCCTAGAATCCCTGTCCGAAGGGGTAGGGTTTTTGGCTGTAGTAGCCTTAATACCATTAGGTCTCTGGGAAATGGTCTCAGAATCCGCAGTGGGATTTTTGAAAATAAATTTGTAAGAGAGTCAGGTACTCTGTAGTACCCATCAGGCTTTCTAGGAGCTGGTGGCAAAGTATCAGGGGTAAGACTGGATTCCATGAAGACATCATCTACAATTGCCAGAACAGGGGGGATAGCTAGGGGCCTTCCCAGAGTCTCTTTTTGGACTGTGGGTAGTCCTGGCACTCCCAGCGGAAATGCTCTCCGAGGGTATGCAGGGTTTCACCAAAAGAAAAGTCCTCTGTGGGGAGGCAAAGGGAATGGAATCCTCTGCATCTGAATCCACATAGGTAGATAAGGGTAGGTCCTGGTAATCAAAGGGGTCAGAGTCATCGGACTCATGACCTGTAGAATCAGAAGGAAAATCAATTCTTTGTCTTTTAGAGGGGGAAGGCTGGCTTTCCCTGATTAAAGTAATGAGGTCTTCAGCCATTCTAAGCATTTGTTTCTGTGGCATGGGAGCTTGAGAATGCGCTTTGGTCATTGGTTTCCTAGGCTAGTGTGAACTTTGGGCCGGAGAAATTTGGTAGTTTTAGTCAGAAACAAAGTAGTCAGTTTAATACGAACATAGGAAGGTCTGAATACACCCTCAGAAGCCGGTGCCTGCACAGTGGCTCCGGGCCCATCCAAGGTAGAGACATCCGCAGGTTCCATAGTCAAAGAAGCATCTCGTGGCATACCGGACTCCAAATGGGTCTCAGTAGAGGCCTGCGAATCTGTAGAAGCGGGTATCAGGGGCTGCAAAACCACCTCACTGAGTACCGGCAGGCTGGCGACTAGCTTAATGGAAGCATCGTCGGCAGTTCTGGACCTATGCTGTCAGTCTCTGTCTTTATCCTTACGTTTTTTCAGAAGATAGGTAGTCGGATGACTTATCGAAGCCATTTCGGAATACGGAGAACGAGAGAGAATGAATTTAGTGACAAAGATAGCCCGACGACAAATAGTTTGGGCGTTGAACAAGGCACAAAATCGACAGCGAGGAACATCGTGGTCGGGGCCTAAACAGGTGACGCAGTAAGAATGAAAATCTCTGTGAGGTATTTGCTTTCCACAGGCAAGACAACTGTTAACTTTTTCCGACATCGGTTAGAGCAAGAAAAAAGGATCCCCAACGGGGTACTTAGTTTTAGAAGACTTCAGGTTTGAAACTCGAATAATGAAAATTTTAGGTTGCGGCCGACTGGCACTTGCGAACTGCTTCTGCTTTGGGCTCCGCTCGGCAAGAAAAGCTAATGTAGTGGCATCGGCTGCATGTTTTATACCCCTGACGACAGCATCCTACACAGAAATCTCAAGACTCTGGTATTCGGGCCGACTGAGGGCTACCTGCAGGCAGATAACCCAAGTGTGATGACTGCAACAGTGAAACACAAAGAACATTCTGGGCCAGAGAGTGGAGCTGTCTGGGGTGACACCACTCTTTCCATCAGCTCAAAAGTCCCCTCGCCCCGCTCTGAAGAGGCCCTTCATTCCAAAGAGACAGAGGACCAACCCAGAGGCACAGCGAGTGGCTCCGAAACCGATGTAGGAGCCCGAGCTCAACCTCGCTGAGGCACTGAATGGTAGAGTCGGATTGGACAACTATCCACTAAGACTCCCCTCTCCGGACCAGACAGGTGAACGTCTGCTCCTAGACTCCTCAAAATCTGATGGAACCGAGGAAGTTGGAGCAGATGCTAGAACCGATGAACCTAAGGGATGTCTTGGTTCTGATGCCTCCACTACTATCGGACCCAAGATCTCTGGCTCCGAAACCACAATTCAGGTCGGAGGAGGAATCAAGGATGGGGGATGGTTCCTTGGATGGTTCAGATTCCTTTGGACAAAACTGACACTACAAATCAAAACCAAAGCCAAAATACACCTCCAAAGGCTGAAGAACGTCAGACTGGGACGAAATTATAATTCAATGACTTTAATGGCTTAAATAAATGTAAAAATGTAATAAATCAAGCGCTTTCACCTGGTTCATACCAGGCTTTATCAAGATATCAATAATTAAAGCAGACGCCTTTATATATCATTAAAATCAGTCACATGATAGTTAATTACAAAATACCAATTTCAATTAAATGAAATTTTTAAAAAAACATTACATAACAAATAACTTGCTAAAAATACCATTAGTTACACAAACAGTGTAAAAATGTAAAATATGTAACAAAAGGAAATAACCACAAAGTGGTTCAATTTCAGTCTGTTGGAACAAATAGAAGTGTGAATGTTTTCATAATTTTGCTCTTCTTATCCTAAGAATACTTCTAATGCTAACATGGTCATTAAGACCAGGTGGTTTTGAGGCATTTAACTTTAATTGCCACAAAAGTTCTCTATATTCGAGAAATGTTTCCCAGTCACCCCCTCTTTGGTCTTGTACAACTTGTTCCAAGACCAAAACTGCATATTGGGGCACTGTAAATGATGTTTATAGAAAGCATTAGTATCTTTCTTTTTAGATACCTCATATAGATGTTCGTATATTCTACGTCTTAAGGGTCTTTCAGTCTTTCCTGTGTAAAAACTGCAACATTGCGTACAGACACCTAAATATACTATCCCCCTAGTTCCACAATTAAAGTGACCACTTGCATAGAACCTAAAATTCCTTGAGGGAATATATAAGCTACTGTCATTAAAAATAAAAGAACACTGACTACAAGCTCCACATTTATATGTACCTAACTTCAGGGTAGGTACCCGATTTCTGTCATGGTTTCTACTTTCGAATAAACCTTTTAAATTTATATCCCTTCTTTTTACGAAACTGGGTTTTGTAGGTATCACATTGTGCATGTCTTCTTGAAGAGTCAAAACTGGCCAATATTTCAACACAGTTAATTCTACCGGTTCAGAATCCTTAGTTCTATGTAGTTAGGTACATATAAATGTGGAGCTTGTAGTCAGTGTTCTTTTATTTTTAATGACAGTAACATATATTCCCTCAAGGAATTTTAGGTTCTATGCAAGTGGTCACTTTAATTGTGGAACTAGAGGGAGAGTATATTTAGGTGTCTGTACGGAATGTTGCAGTTTTTACATAGGAAAGACTGAAAGACCCTTAAGACATAGAATATATGAACATCTATATGAGTTATCTAAAAAGAAAGATACTAATGCTTTCTATAAACATCATTTACAGTGCCCCAATATGCAGTTAAAGTTTTTGGTCTTGGAACAAGTTGTACAAGACCAAAGAGGGGGTGACTGGGAAACATTTCTCGAATATTGAGATCTTTTGTGGCAATTAAAGTTAAATGCCTCAAAACCACCTGGTCTTAATGACAATGTTAGATTAGAAGTATTCTTAGGATGAGAAGAGCAAAATTATGAAAGCATTCACACTTCTATTTGTTCCAACAGACTGAAATTGAACCACTTTGTGGTTATTTCCTTTTGTTACATATTTTACATTTTTACACTGTTTGTGCAACTAATGGTATTTTTAGCAAGTTATTTGTTATGTAAAGTCTTTTTTAAAAATTTCATTTAATTGAAAGTGGTATTTTGTAATTAACTATCATGTGACTGATTTTAATGATGTATAAAGGCGTCTGTTTTAATTATTGATATCTTGATAAAGCCTGGTATGAACCAGGCGAAAGCGCTTGATTTATTACATTTTTACGTTTATTTAAACCATTAAAGTCGTTGAATTATAATTTCGTTCCAGTCGGACGTTCTTCAACCTTTGGAGGTGTATTTTGGCTTTGGTTCAGATTCCTTTGGGGCCGGAGGTGATAAAATTGTTGCCAACGCTGGTGTTTGAAGCAGTCTCTTCACCACCCGCTCCACGTCATCATCAGATAAGCTCCTGGATGAACAGGAGGAGAACAAAGGAGATCTTGTCCTTTCCAAAATGGGTGATCTCAAAGTGGGAGCAACCGGCTCCAAGATCGGTGACCACCTCCTAGTCAGCAACTCTGCCAGCTCCAAGGTCACAGATAGAACCAAAGAGGTAGATTTAGATTTGCTGGAGCTAAGAGCCCTTGGTTCCAAACCAACCACTTTTTTAGGTGGCTCCGAGGCCGCAGCCAAGACAGCAGATCTTTTACTCACTTTTTCAGATTTGGAAGAATGAGAGGATGGGTTTGGAGCTCTGGGATCCCTCTAAAGCTTCTGAGAAGGAACCTTTAATAAGCCCCTGACAATAAGCTTGTTTCTGCGCTCTTGCAGAACCCTGCTACTAAATCCATGACAAATGGTACACGGGTCTTGTAAATGGAGAGCACCAAGACAATAAACCCAGCTAGTGTGCCCATTAGTAATTGACATCTTTTGATTACACTGATCACATTTTTTTAACCCAGACTGCCTAGGTTCTTTATGCTCTTTTTGCTCTTTAGACATGACTGAAGAAAAAAAGGCCAATAGCAATAATAATTAACTGTAAATTTACCTTGCCATAAAATGGCTATCAAAACTAGAAGGTTAACGCAAAAAAACAGTGTATTTATATACGCACTGCAAAATACAGCTTTAAACCAATAAAAGGTAGCCTACTAAACTACAAAAACACATCACACAAGTCAATATATAACTATATATCAAACACTAAAGAATGTGTAGGAAAAAGGCGATTAAAGGATCAGAAACTTATGAGGGAGAATCCTCTTAACTAAAACAGATTCTCCTATATCAAAGGGAAAACACACAAACATGGGGGAGGGGAGCGGTCGCTAAGAACCTTCTAAATTAAACGGGTTCACAACACATGGGGAAAGCTCTCTAAATTTGACTAACTAAATACGTAAACCACACTCATAACTAGTCACACACGACAGAAAAAGTACCGACAAAGATTTTCTCTGAAAAAGTTAATTATGACAGAAATATATAACACTTAAACTACTTAACGAATGAATCAGCCAGAAGACACCTCGATTGCTTAAGGGGCAAACGATATCTGGGTAATCTACCCTAAGCATCATGGGATAGGGGTTAGCCTTGAGCCAGTGGAAGCTACCGAGCTTTATGTCACTATTTATCACTCTTGGGCTGTAGGATCAGACATCGGATCCGAGCCAGCAACATTATAGACAGCTTCTAGGCTTGAGCTCCTCCCACTCCCATGATCGCTTGCTGCCCTCTAACCCCTCAGATCGAGTCTGCTCTAAAGCTAGAAACTAGCTAAGGAAGAATTTGACCAGCAGACAGGACATCTCCACTTCTTCTAGGTCCCACAGGACAGAGAAAGGAGGGAGGGATAGTGATGAATAGTGACATAGGATAACACAGATGCCAACTTATGGTAAGTACATAACTCTATCTGATGTTATCCATATCATTATTCCTCACTCTTGAGTCAGAGTCCCCAGCTACGCTAAATCCTGGGTGGCCTCATGGAAGGACATGCCAAAGAACTGTGTAGCCAAAGCAAGCCCTGTTCCTGGAGATAATGTCAAGCTTATAGTGATTAACAAAAGTGCGAGGAGTAGACCAGGTGGCTACCGCACAAATCTTATCTGCGGAATATCGGGCCAGATACGCAGCTGATGTAGCCATAGATCTAGTGGAATGAGTTCTGATGGGACCTGGTAAAGACAGACCTTCAGATGACTAGGCCAAGGTAATACACTTCGAAATCCAATGAGAAATAGTAACCTTAGAAATAGCCTGATCCTCTCTGTTAAGAGAAAATGCCACAAAGAGATGGTCAGATTTGCGGAAACTCTTTGCTCTATCCAAGTAGAACCATGACGGTCTATGAACATCAAGCATATGTAGCAGATATACCCCTTTATTAGAAAAGTTAGGGAAGAAAATCAGCAATTGACAGGACTGAATCAAATTCGCTTCCGTAGCTATGGTGGGCATGAAGGAAGGACTGGTCCAGACAGCCACTCTGTCTTTATGAAACACCATGCAAGGTGGTTTGAAAGAAGCCTGCAACTCAAACTCTTATTGCCAAAGTTATGGCCACCAGAAAAGGAGTGTTCCAGGACAAAAATTTCATATCGCATATAGCAGCAGGCTCAAAGGGACTCAGTGTAAGAGACTGCAGCAGAAAGGAAAGGTCCCAAGGATCCATGACAGGAGGTCAGAGGAGGAAAAACACCCTTCAAAAATGCCATACAAAGGTGAGAAGAAAAAGTGGGTTCCTCGGAAACAAGAAAATTAGAAACGGCCACCAATTGTACTTTAATAGTAGAGAAACTTGCCCTTTCTTGAAATAGTGAAGACAAGAACAATAAGATATCCGGAATGGGAGCTGAGAAGGGGTCCAGATTTCACTGCTTGGCCCAAACAGAAAACCTTTTCCACTTACCCACCTAAACCTTTCTGGTGGATGCCTTCTGAGAGGCCAGAATAATGTTCCTGATGGGTGATGCAAGCCTGGACTGATGCAAGATTACGGGAAGTGGACAAACCACGCCATCAGACAAAGAGTCTGAAGGTTGGGGGCTGGAAGTTGGGAGGGATATGAAAGCATATCCAGAAGGGGATCAAGCACCCAAGGTGGATACTTCAGATGAGACCGTAGGAGGGGGAAACCACAAAGTACAGTTGTGTACACTTAAAATAAATGTAGATGTTTGAGTGTATTCACTGTTGCAGTCATTACATTTGGGTAATCTGCTGGCAGGTTGCCCTCAGTCGGCCCGAATAACAAAGTCTTGGGTCCTGCGTCGGTTGCTGTCTCCTCTTCCATGACATCAGGTCATCAGGGGTAAAAAACATGCAGCCAACGCCATTTTAATCAGTTTTTCTTGCCCCAGATGTCAGGTGCCCCCCAAACGGGGAGCAAAATTATATGTATAAACAGTAAATATATAAACGCGACTTAGAAAAAAAAATTTCCCTTCAACTAAAAGCAAATACACCATAAAGGCTTTTGAGTATAGTGAAGGAAAGAAAAGGTACAGAAAAGGGGGCTGGCGGGTGGGTAACCCGGACTGCAACAGTGAATACACTCGAACATCTACATTTATGGTAAGTGTACACAACTGTACTATGTTCTTCGTGTTTCACTGTTGCAGTCATTACATCTGGGTAGAATCCCAAAGCTATGGCTGGGAGGATGGAACTAAACAGCATTAGGAGCACCTACAAGGCCCTGCAGGACTGCAGTGGCAAAGCCTGCCCTGGATTTTGAGAAGAGAGGTAAATGATGTTTTTGTTGATGGCGTCGGTTTAATATAAAAATGTTGAGGCCTGAAAACACCCTCAGAAGCCGGTGCCTGCTCAGCGGCTCCGGACCCATCCAAGGGAGAGACATCCGCGGGTTCAATACTTTGAGAATCTAGCGGCATACCGGACTCCGAATGGGTCTCGGTAGAGGCTTGCGACTCAAAAGTAGCGGGTTATCAGGGGCTGCGAAAGCGTCTCACTGAGTACCGGCGAACCGGCGACTGGCTTAGAAGAAGCTTCGTTGTCGGTTTTGGACCTCGATGGTCTGTCTCTGTTTTTTTCCTTGCGTTTTGTTGTGAACTCCGGTAGATGGATTGCTAACCGACAACATTTCAGGGTAGTTAAATCTTGAGCCAAAATATTTAGAAGCAAAAATATACCGACGCTTAATGGTGCGTTGGTTAAATTTAGCACAAAACCGACAGCAAGGCACGTTGTGATCAGGGCCTAGGCAAGGAATGCAGTACAAATGAAAATCCTTTTCAGGTATTTGCTTCCCACAAGTAATGCAATTATTAACTTTTACTGACATCGGTAAGGAGCAAGAAAAAGTTTCCCCAACGGGGTACTTGGCTTTAGTTTAAAGACTTCAGTTCTGAAACTCGAAAACGAAAATTTCAGGAGTCGGCCGACTGGCACTTGCAAACTGCTTCTGCTTCGGGCACCGCACGGCAAGAAAGACTGGTTAAAATGGCGTCGGCTGCATGTTTTATACCCCTGCCAACCTGACATCATGGAAGAGGAGACCGCAACCGACGCAGGACCCAAGATTTTGTTATTCAGGCCTACTGAGGGCAACCTGCCAGCAGATTACCCAAATGTAATGACTGCAACAGTGAAACACGAAGAACATCTGCTGTGGCCCAAAAGGGGGTGATGAGGATCAAGGTGGCCTTGAGGCATCAAGCTTTTTGAAGCACTCTTGGAATGACAGGAATAGGAGGGTAGGCGTAAAGAAGACCCTGAGGCCAATTATGAATGGCATCCCTGGGGGACTTCCCGACAGGGGTAATTAGGGCGAAATACTGGCTACATTTGTGGTTGTGAAGGGAAGCGAACAGATTGCCTCTCAGCTGACCCCAGTGAATGAAAATCTCTTTTGCCACTGAAGGATTCAGGGACCACTCATGAGGACTCAGGATGGCCCTGCTGAGTCTGTCCTCCAACACACTGGACTTGCTGGGAATATGCGCTGCAAGGAGAAAGTGCCCAGGGACATCACCCATTCCCACACCCTCATGGCCTTGCAACAAAGCAGATAAGAGGGTATGCCCCCTTGCCTGTTGATGTACCACATAACGGTCATGTTGTCCATGTGAACTGCAATGGCACCCAAAGGGAGGCAGTCCTGGAAGACTTGCAACGTGAGAAGGACTGCTCTCATCTCCAGTACATTTATGTGCAGTTTGGTCTCTGTGGAGGACCATGTACCTTGGACAGTCCTTCCTTGGCAATGACCCCCCCCCCCACACACCAACAGGGAAGCATCCGAGGTCACAGTGGCATTGGGGGAGGAAGAGAGAATGGTTTGCCTGCTAGGTCGGGAGACTGAATCCACCAAAGAAGATGATGTCTGCACAATGGAGTGAGCTGGATTGAGGCAGTCATCAGATGAGACCGAGAAGACCACTGGACCACTACAGTCCACTGCAGAACCCTCATGTAGAATCTGGCTAATGGCACCAGGTAGACTGCTGCCGCTATGGACTCTAAGGTCCTGAGAATAAGGCAGACCTGAGGACGAGTCAGATCTAGCAGGCAGTGGACATTAGTTCTTATTAGAAGCACACAGTGGAGAGGGGGGGCACTGCAATCTCTGACACAGTGTCCAGCTGAATCCCAATGAACTCCAAATTTTGGGATGGAATCAGAGTAGATTTGGGCAGATTAACTGTGATCCCTAACTAATCAACGAGTCGAAGCATGCACCGAGTGGCTGTGGCCAGCTGATGCTTGGTGGGAGCTGTGACAGCCAATCGTTGAGGGAAGGAAACACCTGGAATCCTTACAGTTTCAGGTGAGCTGCGACTACTGCCATGCACTTGGTGAACATCCCGGGGCTGTGGTGAGACCAAAGAGCAGGGTCCTGTACTGGAAATGATTGGCCCCTACAAAAAAGCAGAGATGTCTCCTGGAACATCTATTTTTATATGATGGTACACATCCTGGAGATGCACTGAGCACATCCAATCGTCCTTGTGCAGAAGGGGCACGACTGACTGGACAGTGACCATCTGGAACTTGGGACTTCCTGTCAGAGAGATTCAACATGCTGTGGTCCAGAATTGGATGCAGGTCCCAGTCTTCCTTTGCACCAAAAAGAAGAGAGAGTAAGTTCGGGATTCTCGTTGTCCTTGGGGGACCTCTTGAATGGCTCTCTTCTGAAGAAGTTTGAGAACTTCTTGTTGAGCTAACTCCCTCCTGGGGTGGCGCATCGGGGAGGAATTTCCTAAATGGAGGGCATGACTGAGAAAAGGGAATAAAACAGCCCTGGAAATAATGTTTAGCACCCAGCGATCTCTTATAATATTTACCCAGGCTAAAGGGTGCAGTGATAAATGACCCCAGACTGCCTCCAGGGCAGGACAGCTGGGCAGCATCTCAAGAGTGTGGGGGGGAGCTTCTCTGAGAACGGTTCCCTGGAGTCCTGATTTTGTGGACCCTCTCTGCCTGTGAGGCAGTGTCTGCCATTGAACCATCTCCTCCAACCTCTAGAAGAGGGCTCATCCTGAGCGTCTTGAAAGGAAAACTGCGACTTGCAAAACCACATTTTCCTGGTCCCTCGTTGCAGCTTGGAGAAGGAGCGCTGAGGAGAAGAAAACTTGATTCCCACAGCCGACAAGGTATTGTCTTCCTGCTCAATGCGGATGAGTGTTTCTTTGACCAAAGAGGGTAGATCCATCAAAGGGAGTACTGATGAAGGATGCCTTAAAGGACTCTGCAAATCTGCAAAGACACAGCCAGGTGTGGACGCCAAATAGAGCCTGTACAGGTCATTCAAGAGGCACCTTCCACAGTACTGGACATCAGCCTCATCGAGGAATTAGCCAGGGAAGTCAGAGTAGACAGTTTGGGGGACACCTTACTTAGCTCCCCGGCACACAACAATTCAGAAAGGGACGTGCTAAACTCCTTTACCAAGTCCTTCTGGAGTCGGGTGAAATTTGCCAAGTAGTTAAGCACCTGCAGACCAAAGGTAGCGGAGGCAAAGACCCACTTTCCATGTCTGTCGATCACCAGGGACTCTCGGTTAGGAGGATAAACAGATGTATTCTGCTCCGCCAGTTCTTTCTTGGTGGCAGCGGCTACCACAATAGCATCAACTAGCACACCCTTAAACCAAAACTGTTTATCGGGGGGGGGGGGGGCTGAGAAATTTGTTGTGCTTTGGTACTGGCTCCACAGCATCCAGCTCCTTCCACACTCTGCTGGCGATAATATCTAGGAGTTCTTCACAGCAGGGGGGAACCCAGGAGGTAGATGGTCCCATCCCGAAAGCCTTCAGGAACATGGACTCCACGGAAGACGGGGTAAGGGAGACCATCCACCTTTAAGGTTGAGGATTTCTAAGATGCCCCCAAAGGAGACATCCTTGGGACTCGTCCCCTTCATTAAAATCTTTACCCTCGGTGAGAGACTCCAAAGGGGAGTCTAGGTGCCTCCTCTTGCACTACCTCTTCCAAGGCACTTCATCCGTAAGGGGCTCAGGGAATGAGTCAAGAGAGGGGAACCCCAAGGAGGGGTGACTCCCAACTGAAGGCTAGCTTGAGAGGGCTGACCCGGAACAGGATGAGAAAAGTCCATTCTAAGGGGCTGGGATGGTCCCCGGAAAGCTGGGAAGGAAACTCCGGTGAAAGAAAAAGTTCTCTCTACCACTCAGAAGGCCTAAGGGCTGGACGATGCCCCATCTGCACTCCCAGCATGCAAGCCCACCTGAGAAGATGAACCAGAGCATGCCAGATCCTCCCAGCCTCTGGACAGTGCCAGCCCCGAGCTGTTGGAGGGCTGAAGTGCCAAGGGGAAGGAACCAGTCCGGAACCCACACCCAAAGACACCGGGGTGACAGGCCGGGTCCAGGACTCCATCTGCCAGGGGGAGGCTGAGCTAAGGAAGTCAGGGATTCAGACGGGTTAGAGACAAAATGGCCTCTAGGTTCCTCAGTCTCCTCCTCGATGCATGGAAGTCCGAAACCACCTGGATTGGACAAGAAGAGGACAACGAAGGGGTAGGAGAAGGACCCCTGACCAGATGGGCAGGTGACGCAAGAAGCCCCAACTCACTCTGAGCCTTGTCGAAGGGGAGCAAGCTCCTGGAGGACCTAGAAGAGGTGGAGGTACCTAGCTGGGAATGGGGGTCTGGACCCTAAGGACCTCCTATGCCTGTATGGAGAATGGCACCTGCGCCTGGAGCCAGTAAGGGACTGCCCCAAGCCAGAACCAAAGCAGAGTCCTCTATAATAATCGTGGGATTTGACATTGATCCCGGATACATCCGCCTTGGATCAGAGGACACACGAGGATCCGAATGTTTGGGTCCCACATGACTGATCCAAAAAAATCGGATCTGTGGCTAGTCTGGATCTGGTCAGATCCAAAGGCCTTGGCCTTGGATTTGGGGGTAGATTCCCACAACCTCAGATCCAAGGGCCTCGGAGAGGAAGCCTTGGACCCAGAGGGGTATTTGCGAGACCTAGGATCTGAGAAAGTCAGATCCAAGGAGTTGGGATCCAACAGTTTGGCCTTTTTTGAGAAAGATGACCCGGGATGAGAGGTGGCCTTCCTCTTCTGGTTGGAGGGTCCAGGTTGGCCGGGGACTAGGCCAATGGACCCCCTTGAACCACACCCTGTAATAAAAGTTTGTGTTGGTGCTCTACACCAAGGCCCTGGGGTTGAATGTGGCACAAATGTCAAATTCAACCTCCAGGAGGTCGGCGCCCAGACAAAGGCACTCCTCATGCGAATGGAACATAAGCATCTTGCAACTGCATGAGGAGCACCTTTTGAACCCAACAGGCTTGTCTGACATGATGAGACAACAAGCAACTATCAAAGCCTAAGGGACGTGCCAAAATTGTTAACTGGGTGAAATGCTATGGTCAAAAGGCCCAGAAAGGACCAAAAATAACAATCCGCAACATTAAAAAAAAAAAGGAGAGAAAGAAGTTTTGTACTCACCATAACGTTCCATCTGAGTATTTCTACTTCATTTGTCTTCAACCTGTGGGTACCAGATCCGTACTGGATCCGAGCCAGCAACTTCACAAGCATCTGCTAAGAGCTCTAAGCTCCTCCACTTACCCATAATACACTACCTTCCAACCCTCAGATCGAGTTTGCTGCACCATACACTGAACAACCCAATCCGAAAACACCTTACACACACACACACACACAAAAAAAAAAAAACAGCTAAGAACGCTGCCCATATGGTAAAGCCAGGGGGAAGGAGGGAGGGACGGTTGAAGACAAATGAAGTAGAACTACTCAAATGAAACATGGTGAGTACATAACTTGGTTATCTGAAGTAGTTTACTTCATTTGATCTTCAACCTGTGGGACAGAGTCCCCAGCTACTAAACACCTGGGTGGCCCTCATGGAAGGACATTCCAGAGCACTGTGGAACAAAAGGATGCTCTCCTTCAAGAACTCAAATCCAATTTATAGTGAGAAATAAAAGTATGAGATGAGGACCAAGTAACCGCAGAACAAATGTCATCTAAGGATACTCTCGACCAAAAAGCCACAGAAGTAGCCATGGACCTAGTCGAGTGAGCTTTAACCTGACCCGGAGGAGGCAAACCTTTATCCTTGTAGATCTGAAGGATACATAGGGAGATCCACCTTGCAATGGTAATCTTGGAGATAGGTTTACCCAAAAAAGATTTAGAAAAGGACACAAAGAAAGTACAGTTTTGTACCTACCATAAATGTAGATGTTCGAGTGTACACCCTGCTGCAGTCATCACACTTGGGTTATCCTGTCGTCAAGCGGTCCCGCAGTCGGCCGGAATTCCAAAGTCTTGGTCTGGCGTCGGTTGCTGTCGCTTCTTCCCTGACGTCAGTGCGCCAGGGTATATATATTGCAACCGACGCCATTTTCTTCAGTTTTTCTTGCCCCAGATGTCAGGTGCCCCCAAAAAGGTGGTCAGTAATTAGTACCAAATTGAGTAAATTTTGCACAAACACAAAATCCCTCCAGCTATAAGCAAATACATCAGGAAGGTATTGTAGAGATTGTAGCCAGTTAGTTCAGAGGGGTTGGAGGGAGGGTAACCTGGACTGCAGCAGGGTGTACACTCGAACATCTACATTTATGGTAGGTACAAAACTGTACTATGTTCATCGTGTTACCCTGCTGCAGTCATCACACTTGGGTTGAATCCCAAAGCTAAGAATGGGTGGAGGAATCATAGAGGGTTAGAGGAGGCTATCAGGCCCTGCAGAACCGCAGTGGAGAAGCCTGCCCTAGTCTTAGAGTAAAGTGGTAAGTGATAGTGTTTGGTAAAAGTGTGTACTGAACTCCAAGTTGCAGCTTCCAAAATCTCCTTGGTTGGAACCCCCCTGAGGAAAGCTGTAGATGTTGCTGTTGCCCTGGTAGAGTGGGGCCTAATGGTAGCAGGAACTGGTTTTCCATGATGGGTATAGCAGAAACATATGCAATGTCCTATCCATTTGGAAATGGTTTGTTTTGAAATAGCCTTCCCTTGTGAAGCTGTAGCATAGGATACAAAGAGCTGGTCAGATTTTCCGAAAGCCTTAGTTTTGTCCAAGTAGTAACAAAGTTGCCTGTGAATGTCCAAGGAATGCAGGAGTCTCTCACCTTTGTTCTGTGGATTTGGGAAGAAGGTGGGTAAGTGGATGGTTTGATTTAAAGCCACACTGGAAACCACCTTAGGCATAAAGGAAGGATTAGTTTGTAGAAAAACTCTGTCTTGATGAAAAATGAGGAAAGGTTCCACTGCCATTAGTGCCTGCAGCTCTGAGACTCTTCTAGCTGAAGTTATTGCTAGCAGCAGGGCAGTCTTCCATGACAGGAACTGAAGATCTGCAGAAAAAGCTGGTTCAAAGGGAGGTAGCGTTAGTTTTTCCAGAACAAAATTGAGGTCCCATGTTGGTGTAGGTGCTCTCCTGAGGGGTCTAATGTTTTTTGCCCCTCTGAGGAACTGCCTTAGAAGTGGATGCGAAAATAAGGGTGGATCCGTGTTGTAGTGGGCTGAAACAGCTGAAGCATGGATTTTAATGGAGGAGAAGGAAAGTCCTTTGTGCAACATCTCAGTTAAGTACTGTAGAATGTGAGGCATGTGAGGCTGAAATGTGTCTTGGCCTTTAGCTTGGTTCCAGGCACAAAACCTTTTCCATTTGTCCGAATAAGCCTTCCTGGTGCTTGGCCTTCCTAGCTTCCAGAATAACATCCATAACTGCTTGGGAAAGAGGAACTGGCTGGATGCTTAGGTGATTTTCCATGCAGCCAGATTTAAGGTTTTGAGTTGGTTGTGAAGAATCTGATTGTTTTGTTGTGTGAGCAAATGGGTAATTTGTGGTAAGATCCAAGGTGGGCCGTGGGCCATATTTCTCAATAGTGGGTACCAGTGCTGGCGTGGCCAGTCTGGGGCTATGAGAATCAGTCGTGGTCTCTTCTTTTTGACTTTCAGAAGCACCTTTGTAAGGAGAGGCAATGGAGGGAAGGCATATGCTGTCAGGTTTTTCCAACTGAAAGAGAGTGTGTCTACTTTCCAAGCTTGATGGTGAAGTGTCCTTGTACAAAATTTTGTTATTTGTTAGTTTTGAGGACTGGCAAACAGGTCTATGTCTGGAAGGCCCCATTTTTGACTTATCATTGTAAATACTTGTGGATCTAGTTTCTACTCGTGGGGATCCATGACGTTTCTGCTGAGGTAGTCTGCCAATGTGTTCTTCTTTCCTGGCAGGAATTGAGCTTGTAACTGAACTTGGTAAGCCAGAGCTGTGTTCCATAAGATCATTGCTTGCCTGCATAGAGGGTAGGAGTGAGTACCCCCTTGTTTATGTACCACATTACTGTGGTGTTGTCCGTCTTTATTGTAAGTTGTCCTGGATGTAATAGATTCTTGAAGGCTGTCAGAGCTTTCTGTACAGCTAGCATTTCTTTTTGATTGATGTGCAGATTCCTTTGATCTGCAGTCCATTTGCCTTGAACGCACTGTCCTGCCATGTGTGCCCCCCAGACGTAGTCTGATGCATCTGTTGTGATAGTCTGCCTGGCTGGGGGCAAGGTGAACGGCTGACCCTTGTTGAGGTGACATGCCTGTGACTACCACAGAAACTCCTGTTGTAGGCAGGGAATGAGAGATATCATTGTGTCCAAGCTGTGGCGGTGTTGAGACCATACGCTTTTTAGGTACCACTGTAATTTCCTCATATGCAGCTTTGCAAATGGTATTAGTAGTATGCAAGATGCTATGAAGCCCAAAGCCTGCAGAATTTTTCTTGCAGTTAATTGGGTCTTTGTTGCCATTGTTTTGAAATATTGAGTCAGCTGTAGTTGCTTGTCTGGCATCAGATAAGCCTCCTGGGCCGTTGTATTCAAGCTGGCACCCAGGAATGTCATATTTTGTGAGGGTAATAGTTTTGACTTCTTTTCGTTTACTGTGTACCCCAGGCAGTTTAGTAGATGTTTTACAAAAGCCAGATGATGTAAGAGAATATCCTTGCTTTCTGCTTGGATGAGGCAGTCGTCCAGGTATGGGTATATTTGAATTCCTCTTTGTCTGCAATATGCAATTACTGGTGCCAGGCATTTTGTGAAGACTCTGGGCACAGTAGATAAGCCAAAGGGCAATGCAGAGAATTGGTAATGGGTTGAACCTGCAATGAAACACAGGGATCTTCTGCAACTTTGTCTGATAGGGACATGCAGGTATGCCTCCTTGAGGTCCAACGTTACTAGCCATGCCTCCTTGCCCAACATGGGAAGAAGCTGCTGTAGTGTTAGCATCTTGAATTTGGGTACTTGTAAGAATGTGTTTAAAATTGAAAGGTCCAGAATAGGTCTCCAGGCATTGTCCTTTCTGGGCACTAGAAAGAGTCTTGAGTAAAATCCCTGACCTTGCTCTCGAGTAGGTACCAGTTGAATGGCTCTCATGTCCATGAGAGCTGTAATTTGCTTTTGTGCCTCTGCCCATTGATTTTGTGGCAGGTTTGGCATTCCTCTTTTCATTGGCAAGGTGTGAAAATGGAATCTGTATCCTCGTAAAATGATGTCTAGGACCCATTTGTCCTTTGTGACAATGTGCCAGTTGTCTGGAAAAAGTGCGAGTTTTCCTCCCAAGGGGGCTGTCAAGACAGCGTTGCTTGGCCGGATGAGGTGCAAGTCATTGAGTTTGCCTTCTGGTAGATTGGGACCTGTCTTCTCCTCCCTTCTGTGTTGTAGTGCCCCATTGGCGAGGTTTGTACTGGGCTTGTGGTTGTCTTCTGCCTCTTGGGCGTCTGTATTTACCCCTCTGTGGTCTGTCAGTAGCTGGAAAGGACCAATTTTTTGTTGGCCAGTTTCTGCTGAAGCGAGGGGGCTGTACCTGTAGGAAATCTTTGACTGTCTGCATAGATTTTGCCTTATCCTCCATTTTCTTTAAGACTTCTTCTGCTTTAATTCCAAAAAGAACATCCTGCTGTAAGGGAGCATCTAGAAGCTTTGCTTTAACATGATCAGGCAGAGTTTGTTCCTTTAACCAAGCATGCCTACGTATAACAGACCCAGTGACAGCTGCTCTGCAGGAGGCCTCCAGAGAATCAAACCCACATTGTAAGGTGCGTTTGCCCACCTGTTAAGTTGCATGTAACAGATCCTGCATTTCTTTAAATTCAGACTGTTGAGGGAGAGTGGTGATTCTTTGCTTTAACTGAGAGATTAGAAATTGCTGATACTTAAGCATGTGAAATTGGCAATTTAGTGTCCTCATAGCTAGAGTGGCTGAGATGTAAACCTTTTTCCCCCACCTGTCTAGCACTCTGGAATCCCTTTCAGAGGGTACAGGATTTTTAGCCATAGAAGCCTTAGCCCCTTTTGGACCCTGGGAGATTGTCTCTGGGTCAGCAACAGGACTTTTGTATAGAAATTTGTGGGAATCAGGCACTCTATAGTATCTGTCAGGCTTGGCCAGAGCAGGAGGTAGAGAGTCTGGGTTCAAACTGGATTCCAAATAAACATCATCCACAATGTCTAACACGGGTGGGATGGCAAGTGGTCTGTGCTGGGGGAGTAAAAGAAACTCTCTGAGCCTTTTCTTCGAGTCAGAGTAGTCCTGACCTTCCCAGTGGAAATGTTCCCTCATAGTGTGTAAAGTTTCCCCAAAGGAGTAATCTTCAGGAGGAGAAGCTGAGAGAATGGAATCCTCAGCATCAGAATCTTCATAAGGGGAGGAGGGGTAATCTTGGTCTTCAGAGGAGGCTGAAGAAATGGACACTTGTCCAGAGGATGCATAATCTTCCTCTTGTCTAGGCCTTTTGTCAGGAGGAGGCTGGGAACCCCTGATTAAAGAAATCAAATCTTCAGCCATTTTGAGCAACTGTTTCTTAGGCATTGGGCCTTGAACAGGGGACTGAAGTGCAGTCCTTTTAGATTTAATAGGAGTCTTCGTCTTAGGAAATGTTTTAATAGTGAGAGTCGGTCTGAAAACGCCTTCAGAAACCGATGGCGTTTCTGCAGCACCGACATCTTTATCTGCAATGTCGTCGGTAGGGCCTGAACAAAAAGGTTACATCAGCCTGGTACATTCCGCTAAAAGTTCCGAAGCGGTCTCAGGTTCCAGATCTGCGGTAGTCAGGGGTTGCGTCGGAGCCTCACTGAGGATCGGAGAACCGGAGACCGGACCAGCAGAGGCCTCTGAATCTGGCTTAGGCCTGGGCTGTCTGTCCTTATCCTTGCGTTATTTTGTGCACGCCGGTAGTCGGTTGCTCCGACTGCATACTGTAATTAAATTTTCTACCGAAGTAGTATTGTGCGAAATCAAAGCGTCTTTTAATAGTACGTTTATTAAACCTAGCACAAAAACGACAACTAGTGACGTCGTGGTCTGGGCCTAGGCAAGGTATGCAATAAGAATGAAAATCCTTAGGAGGTATTTGCTTCCCACAAGAAATACAATTGTTAACTTTTTCTGACATCGGTCTGAGGCAAGAAAAGTTTCCCCAACGGGGTACTTAGCTTTATAGAAGACTTCGGTCTGAAATTCGAATTCGAAAATCTCAGGAGTCGGCTGACCGGCACTTGCGAACAGCTTCTGCTTTGGGCACCACGCAGCAAGAAAGACTGGGGAAAATGGCGTCGGTTGGAATATATATACCCCTGGCGCACTGACGTCAGGGAAGAAGCGACAGAAACAGACGCCGGACCAAGACTTTGGAATTCCGGCTGACTGCGGGACCGCCTGACGACAGGATAACCCAAGTGTGATGACTGCAGCAGGGTAACACGATGAACATCTGGTCAGATTTGCAAAAGGTTTTGGTCCTGTGTAAATAGAACCATAACTGTTTATGAACATCCAACAAGTGCAGTTTGTATTCCATTTTGTTTGTAACATTCGGGAAGCAAACCGGTAAATTGATGGTTTGATTGATGTTAATCTCCGATGCTACTTTTGGGAGAAAGGACGGTTTGGTGCGAAGAGAGACCCTGTCCTTGTGGAAAATCATGTATGGAATCTTGACAGACTATGCTTGCAGTTCTGAAACCCTCCTAGCAGAGGTGATAGCCACTAGAAATGCTGTTTCCAAGACAAAAACTTAAGATCCATGGTTGCTGCAGGTTCAAATGGCAGAGCGACCAACACTTGACGTACCATAGTAAGGTCCCATGGGGGAATGGGATCTTTGACCGGAGGACGTAAGAGGAAGGTACCTTTGATAAAAGCTTTACCCAATCTGGAAGAGGCTAAAGAAGTAGAATGCTCACCCACATGAAAATGAGAAATGGTAGCTAGTTGAACCTTGATTGTAGACGAGCTAGCCCCTTGTTGAAAAATATTTGCTAGAAAATCAAGACCAGCTGGAACAGGAGCCGTGAAAGGATCTAAACTCCTTTGAGAATACCAAAAGGAAAAACTCTTCCATTTGCTACGATAAACCTTCCTGGTGGACGACTTGTGAGCTGCCACCAGTATAGACCTGACCGAAGAAGACAATCCAGGAGTCCTAGCAATTAAGGGAACTGGAGCAGCCAAGCTGTGAGCTTCAAACTGTCCAGATTTGGATGAGGGACCCTCAAGGGGTGCGAGATGAGATCCTGAATGGGATCCAAGGCGGAGCTAGAAGATGATACCAAAGAAGGGAAACCATACTTGGCAAGGCCAAAACGGGGCAATGAGGATCACTTTGCTCCCCAGTCGACAGGCTTTCTGTAGAAACTTCAGAATAAGGGGTAAAGGAGGATAACTAGAGCGTCTCTGGGGGACCCCCCCCCACTGGCAGGGGGTTCAGAGCGAAGAACTCGCTGCACTTTGCGTTAGAAGGAGATGCCAAGAGAATGCAGCAAGGCCAACCCCACTCTAGAAAGATCTGCTCCACTACTGAAGGATTCAGAGACCACTCGCAAAGCAAAATAACAGTCCGGCTTAGTCTGTCCACTAGAATGTTGGACCGTCCCGGAATATGCTTTGCTATCAGAAAACGACCGGTGGAGATTGGCCATTCCCAAACTCTCATGGCCTCGCGACAAAGGGGGTAAGATCTCGTCCCTCCCTATTTGTTGATATACCAGACCACTTACATGTTGTCTGACTGGATTGCAATGGTTCCTATAGGTAGAAAGGCATGAAGGGCCTGCAACGCTAAAAAGACTGCACTCATCTCCAGAATGTTTATATGCAAACTGGTCTCGATTGGGGACCACATGCCTCGGACTGTCCTTCCTGAACAATGCCCCCCCCCCCCCCCCAGTTGGGAGGCGTCCATGGTCACTGTGGCTTGGGCAGGAGCTAGAACAAAAGGTAGTCCCTCCAAAATTTCTGAAGACTGCATCCACCAAAGAAGGGACAACCTGCAGACTTAGCTGAGATGTACTGGATGCGACAACGGAAGATCCAACAGGGATCATTGCACCGCTAGAGTCCACTGTAGCACTCGCATATGTAATCTAGCACACAGAAGTGTTATGGTCGTTGCCATAGGACCTAGGGTCCTCAAGACCGATTCTGTTGAGGGAAGGTGAGAATAGTAAATGAAGGTGACATGCATCCTTAAGTTTCGAACTCTCTCCGTGGTCAGGAAAATTTTGGTCTGTAGAGTGTCTATCCGTGTCCCTATGTAGTCTATCACCTGGACAGGATTTAGAAGGGATTTGGCTGCATTGATTGTAATCCCTAGGTAGTGTGCAAGCTTTAGGAAATAATCTCTGGTCCGACAAAGCAGACGCTTGGTGGGAGCAGTAAGGAGCCAATCATTCAGGTAAAGGTAGACCTGAATCCCCTGAAACCTCAGGTGAGCCGCTACTACTACCATCACTTTGGTGAACACCCTCGGGGGCTGTGGTGAGACCAGAGGGTAGGGCTCAGAACTGATCATGATTGGCTCCTAGCCGGAAGCGGAGGAACCTCCTGGAGCTTCTGTGCATCTTTATGTGATAGTAAGCATCTTGGAGGTCGAACAAGCACATCCAGTCACTCTGTTGCAGGTACGGCATGATGGACTGTAAAGTGACCATCTGGAACTTTTCTTTGCCAACTGACAGGTTCAGCATAGATAGGTCCAGAATGGGCCTAAAGTCCCCTGTCTTTTTTGGCACCAAAAAGAACCTGGAGTAAATGCCCGATTCAGACTGATGTGGGGGGACGGGTTCAATGGCTCGTTTCCCTAGCAGCTTGGAAATTTCTAGCGCTGCTGCTTTCCTTTGCTTGGGTGGTACATCCAGGAGGTGTTTGAAAGGTGTGGGAGGAACCACAAATGGGACTGAACAGCCTCTGGAAATTATCTGAAGCACCCAGCGGTCTGATGACATGGACTCCCATGCCACCAGGTGCAACAACAGTCGACCCCTGACTGCCTCCAGAGCAGAGCAGTCGGGCAACTCCTCAGGGCTGCTGTGCAGGCCTGTCCAAGAAAGGTTCTCGAGACCCAAAATTCCTCAGACCCCCTCTGCCTCTGAGCCGGCATCTATCCTGTCCCCCTCGGCCTCTAGGGGAAGTGTCCCGGGAATACTGAGATTTCCGGAACCGCATCCTCTTTTGCCCTTGCTGATTCCGGGAAAAGGCTCTTTGAGGGTTCGAGAAGTGGATTTCAACAGCAAACAGAGTCTTCCAGTCTTTCTCACTCTGGACCAATGTCTCTTTTACAGTCTTACCAAAAATGGTAGAGCCGTCATAAGGGGCATTCACAAAAGACACCTTGAAGGGTTCCGTGAACTGACATAGTCTGAGCCAGGTGTTACGCCTCATGGACACACTGAACCCAGCCGCCCTAGCCGCTCCTTCAGTAGCATGAGAGAGGATCGCATGGACGGGTTTGAAACCTCTGTCAAAGTATCTATCCTCGCGGAGAACGTGGTTCTGTCCTCCTGCAAAAGGGACTTTGGGGGAGACTCAGCCAGTTCCTTAACCAGGTCGCGCAGTAGTCTAGTACCGTGGGCCAGACAGTTCAGCTCCCTGATAGAAAAAAATCACGGATGCATAAACCTGCTTCCCTAGGCAGTCCATCATCCTGGATTCACGGTCAGGGGTTGGACCAAGGAACTCTCCTGGGCTAGTTCCTTTTTGGTGGCGGCTGCTACCACTATAGTGTCTACAGGGGACCCTTTATTCCACGCTGGTCTGTCTGTAGGGGGCTCAAAATTTTGTCCGGGCATTTAGGGACTGGTTCCAGAGTGTACAGCTCCAAGCCCGCGAGGTGACCAAGTCCATCAAGGGATCTGCGAAAGGGGACACCCAGGAAGTAGACAGGCCCTTGCCGAAAGCCTCCAGGAACACGGATTCGTCCAAGGAAGGTTTTTGGGCGGACCAACCTCCCCGCTGGCGTAAGATTTCCATGATGTATTCTGAATGAGACATCCTCAGGAGGTGATCTGGGGGGAACCTTCCCCATCATCCAAATCCATGTCCTCAGTGAGGGACTCAGGGGAGTGCTTCCTCTTGCAAGTATGCTTGTGAGGGACCTCTCCAGTGGGGCTTTCCAGAGGGAACTCGCAAACCACTTGTTCCTCAGGGGAAACCACCTGGGCTCCTCAAGCACGGGCTGTCCCTCTGGTAAAATGATGGCTTTCGCACATAACGCAGAAGAAGTCGGGGCAGAGTCCGATGATATAGTCACAGGCCTCAATAAATTGGAGAGAACCCTTTCTACAATGTCGAATGCTGAGGGAGAATGAGCTTCCTGTGACACCAGTAAGGGAACCACTCTCTCTGGATCTGACGCGAGAATAGGAGCCGGGCCCAAAGTAGATGGCGCTCCAAGGGGGGGGGGGGCCTGACCCAACAATGTCGGAGCCAATGGAAAAAGTTCCATCCCCTCGGGTCCAACATCCAGGCTCCGGCTCAGACAGCCACTCGGATCTGACACTCTACAGGCAGCTGCTGGCATCGAGGAGACAGGTTCCATCGGTGCCGACTCCCTGACCAGGGCCATCCTTGGATCCATGTACTCCAAAACTGGGGGTCAGATCGGAGGAGATACTGGTGTAAAGAAGGGAATCAAGCTCCCCTCTCCAGAGGGAGAGGGAGCCGGCAAGACTCCCATCTGAATTTGTGTGCGAATGAACCTCTGCATCATTTATCCATGTCAACTTCAGAAAGGCTGTGGGTGGACCGCAACGAAGCCACGGACTCCAACCTGGCGGGTCGAGGAACCAAGGCTCTAGAGGGTGGTCAGGGCTCCTCTGGCTCCAGAGAAAATCTAGGAGATCTGTGCTAAGGGGAGTCAAGGTGCCTAGACAGACTTTTAGCAAGAGGTCCTGATGGAGCTGAAAGGTCTGGGAACCTCTTTCTCTTATCTGGACAGTGCTCTTTCCTCTCTGCCTTTTCTACGCTCCGCTTCCACAGGCTGAGAAGTAGGAAAGTGAGTCCCAGTCTGAGAGGGAGGAGAAGGAAGGACAAGAGTAGAAGGACCAACAGCTGTGACTGAAGCAGAACAGGATGCGGCTGCCTCCATAGAAGGTAGCAGGCCCTTCAAAACTAACTTGGCCCGCCAATCCTTGAGGGCATGCGAGTTAAAATCTGCACAAATAGTACAGCCTGTGTTCAAAAAGGCCGCACCCAAACACAGCACGCAAAAGTGTGGTCATCAGCAGATGACAATCTGTGGCCACACTCAGTGCATCTCTTAAATACTTGTTTGGGAAGATCCGCCATGTCCCACCACAAGAGCAAACTTTAAGCAAATTTAAACAAGTATTTAAACTAAGTTTTTACACACATGCCACTCACCACACATTTAGACAAGCACACAGAAGGATGGGGGGGATGCTAAGAAAAGGACTTTAACTCAACGCATCAGCAAGGGGAGGAAGAGAGGAAACCTATACCATCAAGTACACACACAAAAAACAGTAATCCAAAACGGAATCCCTACTCACAACTTGGAGCTCCAGAATGACGCTGCTTAGGCTAGCCGTGGCAAATGAGATCTGGTGGGATGGAAGGTAGCGATGGTGTGTTATGGGTAAGGGGAGGAGCTTGGAGCTCAGAACAGATGCTAGCGAAGTTGCCGGCTCGGATCCAATATGGATCCGGTACCCACAGGTTGAAGATCAAATGAAGTAAAACTAATTCAGAATGGGAATTGTGGGAACAATACATACAGGGGAAGAATAAAGATATAAAGAATGCAGGACTTAAATGAGTTCTGTAATGACTGACTGAAAATGAATGGTTAAATTATAAGTGATGTATAATGCTTGCAACTGAGAGTGTGTCAGTATGTTTTGCGACGTAAAATGCTTGTAACTAGCACTGTGCTGGTGTGGTCGGCTTTTCAGTTATATAAATGTATGATTGCCCAAGTCGTAAGTGATGGTTTAATAAAGATGTTCCTTGTTAAAAAGGGGCCGTAACTGAATAATTTATTGTAATGTTGTTTAGGTTATATGATATATAGCAATATATGTAAAGTATAATGTTTGCAAACGTGAACTTGTTAATACAGTTTGATTCCTTTTATATAAATGTAAATTTGCCTATGTCACAAATGATAATTCAATAAAGGTGTTTAAAAAAAAACTGAGATGGGCAAAGCAATGGCATCAGCAGCTACTTTTAGATATTCTGATGGGAGTTTGTCAGCAGCAAAGGTTGTAGATTTCAATTTAAGTAGAAGATATTTACAGTAGAGGTAGGTGCAGGGGTGAGACTGAAATGATGGCAGAGATTTGGATTTGTTGACGAGAGAGAGAGAGAGAGAAAACGAACAGTGGCAGAGTCAATGTGAACTAAAAACAGGATGGTCTGTATAAAGTAGTTTCTAAACACCACAGAGAGGATAGAGTGCTCAAATAAAACCAATAAACTGAAAAAAGAGCAATCTGAAAGGCTGCTTCCCACGTACCACACAATGTTTATTAAATCCACAAAAAAATCAATCGGCTGGCCCATCAGATGAACTACAGCAATACCGCAAAACTCCCCTTCAAAATATATGAAATTATTTTTTCAAAACAATATCCAATAATGGATTTTAAATTTTTTACAATATTTACATTTTTAAATGATGCGATTTTTTTTTTATTGGTCTATTATTTATATTACTGTTATGTAGAACTTCTCCTCCCTAGGATCTTGGTAGTACTTTTAATTTTAACTAGGGGGTTCGCAATAACGCAATGGATGAATTATTAGTTGTTTAATGAGGGTATATAAGGAACATACAGTACTGCTGTAGTTCAAATGTTGAAGCCCGTCTGTTCAAGGATGAAAATGCACTGAATTATTAAAAGCGTTCATGATTTTATAAGGTTTTACTATTTATTTGTGGCCTTCCGATTGATTTTTTTTGGTGTATGATATGTCAGAAGCAGCCTTTCCGAGTGCTCTGTACAAAGATGATGTTAAACTGGGAGGTGACTGATTCAGTGCAGTTACTAGCTGATGGGGAAGGAGTGGTAGTTGATATGGAGTTTAGTAAGGTTTCTCAGATGTCTATATACCTGTATCAAGTTTGAGTCTTATGTTTCTGCATTTTGTCATGTTCTAACATTAGTTGTTTAGTATCTTTACTTAGCCATAGTGCAGGGTTGGATTTGACTCTGTTATTGCAGACTGGGGATAAGTCGTTAAAGACTTTTTTGGAAAAATGTCACTGAAGTGGAAGAGTCTAGAGGCATACATTTTAGTATATTCCAGTTATACTGAAGTAGTGTTTTAATAAAAGTGTCTCTGTTGAACTTGGATGATTTTTGTATTTGCTTGTATATTTGTGTGTCCTGGCTATTATAGGTTCAGTTCTAATGGCATAGGTTGGCAGATGATAACTTATGGTGTCTGGTAGGCATCCAACTGTATTTACCTTGTCTGGTTTATTGGTGAGCACCTAGTCCTAGGTTGACTGCCTGGTTCATTTTTTGTCTATTATAGTAGGGGATGAAATTAATTGAGTAAAGCCATATAGATTTGTGGATTCTGTTGGACTAGTACTGCTTATAAGCTGCCAGTCTATGTTCAAGTCTCTAAGGATGAGGAATTCATACTGGACATTATGTGATATCCAGTGAAGGGGACTTTTAGCAGTACTGATGCTACTATCTGGTGGGATGTACAAAGCAGAGATACAGACTGTTTTTCTATTATTAATTTTTTAGTGTTGCTAAAATGATCTCAGTTTTGTTCAATTTTGGAATCTTGTTAAAAAGCAGGGTTATATTTAGGGAAATGTTAGAGAGAATTGCAACACCCAATTGCTCGTTTATCCTGTCAGTGCAGATTATACTATATCAAGGAGGGGTGATGTCAATATCAGGTACTTATAGACTTAACCAGGTTTTTGTGACAATAACTACACTGGGGGGAGTGGACAGCAAGATGCACATTTTACTACACATGCTTCTCAGGTTCATATACCAGTGGAGGGTATGCTTGCAGGATAAATGTGTGTTAGTAATGTGGACACTAGGTATAGTTTGGTCAAGGCAGAGTTGTTGATGGAGGCGGTAGCATTTGATTGAATGTCTCCTTTGCGTTTTAGAAAGCATATAATCAAATGGCTTTTGCTTTAGTTTTACTGGTGTCCTAGTAGTTGGATAGTTCAGTTTTATGCATTGTTGCTAAATGGCTCTATTGTGGATGAGTGGTAGAACCTGGGAGAGGAGGGCTGCTGATTTGATGGGTAGATGTGCACATGTGGGTGAGGTATGTTTCTGTACTGGAAAAGTATGCTAGTTGGTGAGATGGGCTACAAAGTAGAGGACAGTGACTAAGAGAGCCTTAAGTAATGTCATTTTTAAATGTATATAGTGTACAACCAGTAGTAGGGTATAATTGATTAAAAGCATAAGGATAAGTTATTGTGTTTGGCACAGTAGCACTGGAGAGTGAATTATATTATATCAGCTCCTATTGGTTGCAGATTATATATTAGATGGGTGTTGTGAGTGGTTCTGAGGGGGGGGGTGTTGTGAGTGTTTAAATGACAGGTACAGCGGTTGGAGGGAACTGAGGGTAGGGTAGGGGAGTGAAGTGAGCCTGAATACAGTGGGGGTGAATGCAGTGTCTGCCTGGTGACTGCAACCTTATTTCACCAAAAAATAAATCGGTTGCACTAAAGGCAGGCTCTCCTGGTGAAATAAAGGTAGGAAAATGTTTTGCCAAGTATAGAATGCAAGAGAGGTATTGAGAGGTGCTCCAGTACAATACAGTCCGGAACAATTCAGAATTATGATCTCTCTGAAGGGAAGGAGGAGTGTGTTACTAAAAGGCACTGGGGGAGGATATCAAAAGCACACCACAGAGAAAATACAGTTGTGTACACTTACCATAAATGTAGGTGTTCGAGTGTATTCACTGTTGCAGTCATTACATTTGGGTTATCTGCTTGCAGGTAGCCCTCAGTCGACCTGATTATCAAAGTCTTGGGTCCTGCGTCGATTGCTGTCTCATCTTCCATAACGTCAGGTAGTCAGGGGTATAAAGCATGCAGCCGATGCCATTACATAGTTTTTCTTGCCCCAGATGTCAGGTGCCCCCATAATGGGAAGCAATTATATACAAGGTTACACCTCCAACAAAAAGCAAATACACCAGCAAGCTTTAAGCATAGTAAACAAGAATAGAGGTATAGTCAATAGAAGTCAGGGGGTTGGAGGGATGGTAACCAGGACTGCAACAGTGAATACACTCGAACATCTACATTTATGGTAAGTATACACAACTGTACTATGTTCTTTGTGTTTCACTGTTGCAGTCATCAGAGTTGGGCAGATTCCCAAAGCTAAGGAAGGGAGGAGGCAATTAGATAGCATTAGGACCAGCTATAAGGCCCTGCAAGACTGCAGTGGCAAAACCAGCTCTGGATTTAGAAAAAAATAGGCACGTGGTAATGCTTGGTGAAGGTATGTACAGAACTCCAGGTAGCAGCTTATAGGATGTCCCTGGTAGGGACACCTCTGAGAAAGGCTACAGAGGTAGATGCAGCCCTGGTGGAATGAGGTCTTATCCCCTGTGGGGTAGGTTTTCCATGGTGCTTGTAGCAGAAATGGATGCAATGGCCTATCCACTTAGAAATGGTTTGCTTTGAAAAGGCCTTCCCCTCTGCCCCTGCAGCAAATGCAACCAGCAGCTGTTCAGATTTCCTGAGAGGCTTAGTCCTGTCCAAGCAAAATCTAAGTTGTCTGTGCACGTACCAGGAGTGCAGTATTCGTTCCTCTTTGTTCTGTGGATTAGAAAAGAAGGTTGGCAAATGAATGGACTGATTAAGGGCCACACTGGATACCACCTTGGGCATAAAGGAAGGATTGGTCCTGAGGGACACCCTGCCCGCATGAAAGATGATGAAAGGCTCCACAGCCATGAGGGCCTGTAATTCAGACACCCTTCTAGCTGAAGTGATGGCTAGAAGGAAGGCTGTTTTCCAAGAAAGGAATTTCAACTCTGCATTTGTAGCTGGCTCAAAGGGAGTTAGAGTGAGCTTTTCCAACAGAAAGTTAAGGTCCCAGGCTGGAGTAGGGGCTCTGTTGGGTGGTCTTCAGCAGTGGATGAGAGAAGAGGGCTGGCTCTGTATTATAATGTGCTAAAATGGACAACGCATTAATTTTGATGGAAAAAAAAGGAAAGGCCCTTGTGAAGCATCTCAGTTAAGTATTGAAGAATGTGCGATAAATTGGGCATTGTTGTGTCCATCTCCTAAGTTTGGCTCCAGGAACAGAATCTTTTCCATTTTTCAGCATAGGATTTTCTAGTACTAGGCCTCCTTGCCTCCAGAATGACATCCATCACTTGCTTACTGAGGGATAGTAAGGGAGAGATCATGTAATTAGCCAGGCTGCAAGGTTCAGGGTTTGAAGCTGTGGGTGCAGAATCTGGCCCTCCTGCTGGGACAGCAGGGCAGGGGTCTGAGGCAAGTGCCATGGGTCCAGCAGTGAGACACTGCGCAAGTCTGGTGCGATAAGTATTGTCCTTGGTTTGTCCTGTTTGATCTTTAGTAGCACTTTGGAGAGGAGAGGCAGAGGGGGAAGGCATAAACTGATAGGTTTTTCCAGGTGAAGGACAGGGCACCCACTTTCCAAGCTTGTCTGTGGGGAGTCCTTGTGCAGAAGTTGTCCAACTGGTAGTTCTGAGGGGAAGCAAACAGGTCTATCTCTGGACTCCCCCATTTGTTTCTCAAAATGTTGAATATCTTTGGTTCCAGTTTCCACTGGTGTGGGTCCATGAGATTTCTGCTTAGGTCTGCCAGTGTATTTAGCTTGCCTGGCAAGAACTGAGCTTGTAGGTGCACTTGGTAGCTCAAGGCTGTGTTCCACAGAGCCATCGCTAGTCTGCAGAGAGGGTATGAGTGGGTTCCCCCCTGCTTGTTTATGTACCACATAACAGTGGTGTTGTCCGTCTTTACCAATAATTCCTCTGGAAGAATGTGGTCCGTGAAGGCTCAGAGCATTCTGTAAAGCTAACATTTCCTTTTGATTGACATGCAGGTGCATTTGACTCGGGATCCATTTGCCCTGAATGCACTGCCCTGCCAAGTGAGCCCCCCATGCATAGTCTGATGCATCTGTTGTTAGGGTTTGGGTGGCAGGGAGTAGAGTGAATGGCAGTCCCTTGTTGTGGTGGCAGGCCTCCTCCCACCAAAGGAACTCCGTCTTTAGATAAGGGATGATAGGAATCATTGATTCTAGGTCCTGAGAATGTTGATACCATTGTAGTTTCCTCATATACAGTCTTGCATATGGAATTAGTAGAATTCATGCAAGAGGCCATGAACCCCAGGGGCTTGCAATATTTTCCTTGCAGATAGCTGGGTCTTTGTGGCCAATAGTTTGAAGTAGGCTGTCAAATTAACTTGTTTCTCTGGCGTGAGGTAGGCCATCTGGGAAGTTGTAGTCAAGCTTGCTCCCAGGAATATAATTTGTTGGCAGGGTACTAGATGTGATTTATTTTCGTTTATGGTGTACCCCAGAGACGTTAGTAATTTCTTTACAAATGCCAGATGATTTAATAGTATATCCTGGCTTTCAGCCTGAATTAGACAATCGTCCAGGTATGGGTATATCTGAATATTTCTTTGCCTGCAAAATGCAATGACTGGAGCTAGGCACTTTGTGAATACCCTGGGCGCAGTAGATAAGCCAAAGGACAGTGCAGAGAACTGGTAGTGCATGCAGCCTGTTCTGAAGCGTAGGTATCTTCTGCAAGATTCCCTTATTGGTATGTGCAGGTAGGCTTCCTTTAAATCCAGTGTTGGCAATCAGGCATTTTTGCCTAGCGTGGGAAGCAGCTGATGAAGAGTTAGCATTTTGAATTTTGGGATTACCAAAAAGGTGTTTAGGATAGACAGGTTCAGGATAGGACGCCAAGAATGGTCTTTTCTGGGTACCAGGAAAAGTCTTGAGTAAAAACCTTGCCCCCATTCCTCTTCTGGGACAGGCTGAATAGCCTTGATACTTAGAAGAAAGAGAAACTGCTTCGGAGCCTCTGCCCACTGGTCTGGTGAACCATTTGGGGTTGGTAAGGAGTGGAAGTGGAATCTGTATCCTTGGGAAACTATATTTACAACCCATTTGTCTTGGGTAATGAGCTCCCATTTTTTTGCATGCAGGGCGATCTTTCCCCCTAAAGGAGCAGTCAGTTCAGCAGGGCTTGGAAGGTTTAAAGTTAAGTCAATGTGACAGTTTACCATAGGGGGTGTTTCACTACTTCCAGCTTTGGAAGTGGGAGCCCCCCCACTGCTTAGGCCTGTGAGTACCTTGAGACTGAAGCCTGGGTGGTCTGCTGGTCCTGGGTTTGGACTGAGAAGGCCTGGAAGAGGCAGGAAAGGACCAATTCTTAGAAGGCCAGTGCCTACTAAATATGGGAGGCTGTACTTGCAGGAAATCTTTAACAGTTTGCATAGATTTAGCTTTTTCCTCCATCTTTTTAAGTACTACTTCTGCTTGGTTGCCAAACAGGCAGTCTTGGTTTAAGGGAGCATCCAATAATTTAGCTTTAACATGATCTGGCAAAATTTGCTCCTTAAGCCAAGCATGCCTTCTAAGTACAGACCCAGTGACAGCAGCCCTGCAAGATGCCTCTAAAAAATCAAAACCACATTGCAAAGTATGTTTTCCAACTTGTTCAGCTGAAAACATTAAACCCTGTAATTCTTTATTTTCAGCACAGTCAGGAATCAACATCATTTTCTGTTTAAGCAATCAAATAATATGCTGCTGATACTTTAACATATGAAACTGGCAGTTTAAGGCCCTAATGGCCAAAGTTGCAGAAGTGTAAACCTTTTTACCCCATCTGTTCAAGGCCCTGGAATCTCTATCAGAGGGGGGTAGGGTTTTTGGCAGTAGTAGCCTTAATGCCTTTGGGTCCCTGTGAAATGGTCTCAGGATCTGCAGTAGGATTCTTAAAGAGGAACTTGTCAGAGTCAGGTACTCTATTCAGGTTTTCTGGGAGCCGGAGGTAAAGTGTCAGGGGACAGGCTAGATTCCAAGAAGGCATCATCTACAATGTCAAGTACAGGAGGTATAGCTAAAGGTCTGTGTTGAGGTAAGAGTAAGAATTCCCTAAGCCTCTGTTTGGAGTCAGAGTAATCCTGGCTTTCCCAGCGGAAATGCTCCCTAAGGGTATGCAAAGTTTCACCAAAAGAGAAATCCTCTGGAGGGGAAGCAGAGGGAATGGAGTTCTCTGCATCAGAATCCTCATAGGTAGATAAAGGCAACTCTTGGTTATCAGAAAAAACAGAAATTTCAGAATCCTGATCAGAAGAATCAGAAGGAAAATCAGTTCTAGGTCTCTTAGGGGGAGAAGGGTGGCTTCCCCTGATTAGAGTAATAAGGTCTTCAGCCATTCTTATCATTTGTTTTTTAGGCATAGGGGCCTGACCATGCGGTCTGGGCGTTGTTTTTTTAGTCGTGGATCGAGATTTAGGCCTTGAAGAAGAAGACGGCATTGGTTTAATATGCAAGTCAGTAGGCCTGAATACACCCTCAAAAGCTGGTGCCTGCACAGCGGCTCCGGACCCATCCAAGGTAGAGACATCTGCAGGTTCCACAGTCGAAGAAGCATCTCAGGCATACCGGACTCTGAATGGGTCTCAGTATAGGCCTGCGAATCTGAAGTAGCGGGCATCAGGAGCTGCGAAAGCACCTCATTGAGTACGACTGGCGACTAGCTTAACGGAAGCGTTGTCGGCAGCTTTCGACCTACGCAGTCTGTCTCTGTCTTTATCTTTGCGTTTTTTCGGAATATCAGTAGTCGGGTGACTTACCGAAGCCATTTCTGGATAATTTAACTGAGTACCAAAATATTTAGATGCGAAAATGAACCGACGATGAATAGCTCGAGGTTTGAATAAGGCACAAAGCCGACAGCGAGGGACGTCACGGTCTGGGCCTAAGCAAGGAATGCAGTACGAATGAAAATCTTTACGAGGTATTTGCTTTCCACAAGAAATACAATTGTTAACTTTTACTGACATCGGTTCAGAGCAAGAAGTTTCCCCAATGGAGTACTTAGCTTTGTTGAAGACTTCGGATCTGAAACTCAAAAAAGTACAGTTTTGTACCTACCATAAATGTAGATGTTCAAAGATCCACATTGCTGCAGTCCTTACACTTGGGTAGTCCGCTGTCCTCGGTCGGCCCGAATATCAAAGTATAAGGCTGACGTTGACGTCGGTCAAGGCGCATTTGACTGACATCAGGACGTCAGGGTACAAATGCGCATGACCGACGTCATATCCTCAGTCTTTTCTTGCCCCAGATGTCAGAAGACCCTAAAAATAAAGGTCAAAAACCAAAAGACAGCAAACCAACAACCAACCATCCTAGCACTAAAAATATGTACAACATATACAATAGACAATATATACCCAATTAACCACCCAACCCACACAACCGCCTCTAACAACAGAGGGGAAGGAGGGAGGGTAAATTGGACTGCAGCAATGTGGATCTTCGAACATCTACATTTATGGTAGGTACAAAACTGTACTATGTTCTTCATCTCACATTGCTGCAGTCCTTACACTTGGGTAGAATCCCAAAGCAGAGGAAAGGGAGGATGGCCAAATTATAAGGAAGCAGGAGCTGCTAAAATGCCCTGCAAAACAGCAGTGGCAAAACCAGCCCTGGATTTAGAGTAAAGTGGTAGGTGATAATGCCTGGAAAAAGTATGCACTGAACTCCAAGTAGCTGCCTCCAAAATATCCTTAGTTGCCACCCCTCTCAAAAAAGCTGTTGAAGTGGCAGTAGCCCTAGTGGAATGAGGCCTAATCCCAGCTGGAACTTCCTTGCCATGATGGGAATAACAGAAAGCAATGCAAAACCCAATCCACTTAGAAATAGTTTGTTTTGACACAGGCTTGCCCTGAGAACTCAAAGCAAAATAAACAAATAACTGCTGAGACTGCCTGAACCCTTTAGTTCTGTCCAAATAATAATGCAACTGCCTGTGTACATCTAAAGTGTGCAAAATCTTTCCCCTTTATTTTGGGGATTTGCATAAAAGGTAGGCAAATGAATAGTTTGGTTTAAAGCCACACTAGAAACCACTTTAGGCATAAAGGAAGGATTAGTACGTAAAGATACCCTATCCTTATGGAAAATTAAGAAAGGCTCAACTGCCATAAGGGCCTGCAACTCAGAAACCCTTCTTGCAGAGGTAATAGCCAACAAAAAAGCAGTCTTCCATGATAAAAACTTTAATTCAGCAGTAGCTGCAGGCTCAAAAGGTTGTAGAGTGAGTTTCTCCAACACAAAATTGAGATCCCAAGCAGGAGTAGGAGCTCCTCGTGGGGGTCTTATATTCTTTGCCCCTCTAAGAAATTGCTTGAACAAAGGATGAGAAAACAATGGTGGGTCACAATCATAGTGAGCCGAAATTGCTGCAGCATGAACTTTAATAGAAGAGAAGGACAAACCTTTGTCCAGTAACTCAGTAAGATATTGAAGAGCCACACTCAAATTAGGCCC
Source organism: Protopterus annectens (assembly GCF_019279795.1). Classification (NCBI taxonomy): domain Eukaryota; kingdom Metazoa; phylum Chordata; order Ceratodontiformes; family Protopteridae; genus Protopterus; species Protopterus annectens. The sequence continues at coordinate 832,101,372 of NC_056737.1, forward strand.
AGAAACATCAAAATCCTTTGCTGCACTCCAAAATAAAAATCTCTTCCATTTGTCTGCGTACACTTTCCTTGTACTAGGCCTTCTGGCTTCCAAAATAACATTCAAAACTTGTTGTGGAAGTGGAGGCCCACAATGGTTCAAAACAGAATATGCCAGGCTGTTAGGTGCAGAGAGTGAAGCTTGACATTGAGCAAATGACTGTCCTCCTGAGACAACAGGTGTGGAATCAAGGCAAAGGCCATGGAGGCTTCCACCAGGCTCCTCAGTAATGGGTACCAATGCTGTCGAGGCCAATCTGGAGCTATCAAAATCATCCTTGGCTTGTCTTGTCTGGCCTTTAGTAGTACCTTTGGGAGGAGAGGCAGAGGCGGAAAGGCATACACATGAAGATTGCTCCAATTGAAAGAAAGAGCATCCACTTTCCAAGCTGTGGGATGAAACCTTTTGTGCAAAACTTTGGCAGCTGGTGGTTTAGTGGGGAAGCGAACAGATCTATGTCTGGAGTTCCCCATGACACCGGCAATTTCTCAAATACATGAGGGTCCAATTTCCACTCGTGGGGATCCATAATTTGTCTGCTGAACACATCTGCTAAGGAGTTCTGTGCTCCGGCAGAAACCTTGCCTGAAGATTTAGCTGTAAACTGAGAGCAGTCTCCCACAAAATCATTGCTTGCCTGCATAGAGGATAAGAATGTGTTCCGCCTTGCTTGTTGATGTACCACATGACAGTTGTGTTGTCTGTTAGAATCAACACCTGCCCTGGAAGAAGTAAATCCTTGAAGGCTATTAATGCAAACTGGACTGCTAACATCTCTTTCAAGTTGATATGTAGATGTTGTAGTCTGGCAGGCCACTTGTCTTGTATCCACTTTCCATTCAGATGAGCTCCCCAAGCTTTGTCTGAGGCATCTGTCGTTAGAATCTGACTCGCCTCTGGCCGGGTCACAGAGAGTCCCTTGTTTAGGTGACATTCCTGAGCCCACCACAAGAATTCCTTTTGAATGCAAGGTATTATTTGAATGACAGTGTCCAAATCCTGGCAGTGCTGTGTCCATACATTTTTGAGATACCATTGTAGCTTCCTCATATGCAGTTTGGCATTGGGAAGCACCAGAATACAAGATGCCATGAACCCTAAGGCTTGAAGGACTGTCCTTGCAGTCAGCCCGGACTGATGAGACAACTGATGAAAGTAAAGGAAAGATTCTTTTGTTTGTCTGGGGTCAAAAGGCCATCTGGGATGCTGTATTCAGTCTCACACCCAGAAAGCACATGTCTTGAGAGGGTACTAGACTGGACTTTATTTCGCTCACAGAATACCCCAGGCATCTTAGCACTGCTATCACATAACCCAAATGATGAAGAAGCTCGTCCCTTTCTTGAGCCAGAATCAGGCAATCGTCCAAATATGGATAAATCTGTATTCCTTTTAACCTGAGGAAAGCTATCACTGGAGCCAGAACCTTCGTGAACACTCTGGGCGCAGTAGATAAGCCAAAGGGCAATGCAGAGAACTGATAATGAGAAGTCCCAGCTCGAAAACGCAGATACTTCCTGCAACTGAGTCTGATAGGAACATGAAGATAAGCCTCCTTGAGATCTAAAGTTACCATCCAATGATCTTTGCCCAGCAGAGGTAAAAGCTGCTGTAACGTCAACATTTTGAACTTGGGAATGTCCAGATAAGTGTTGAGGATAGAAAAGTCCAAAATTGGTCTCCACGTGTTCCCTTTCTTTGGTACTAGGAACAGGCGAGAATAAAATCCTAGGCCCACTTCTGGCTGAATGGCCCCTATTTGGAGTAACAGAGAAATTTGCTTGTGAGCCTCTATTCTTTGTGGAGGAGGAACGTCTGGCATGCCTTTGAAAGGAGGCAAGGTATGGAAATAAAACCAGTAACCGTGGTGTATGATATCCAATACCCATCTGTCTTGGGTAATTAAACTCCAATTTTCTTTGAAAAGTGCCAACCTTCCTCCCAAAGGTGCTGCCAGACGAGAAGGCTCTGGCAGCTGAAAAGGTAGGTCATTGGGTCTGTTTACGAAAGGACTGACCCCTGCCCTCACCTGAAGACTGTGCAGGAGAACTCCCTGTTCTAGGCCTGAAAGAGCCTTGAGCTCTGCCCCTACCACGTCTAGATCTACCCCTAGACTGGGAATCATAAGAAGGATACATCCACCCCTTAGTAGGCCAATTTCTACTAAACTTTGGAGGCTGAACCTGCAAAAAATCTTTAACAGTCTGCATAGACTTAGCCTTGTCTTCCATTTTCTTTAAGACCGTCTCAACAGGAGAACCAAACACATCAGATTGTAAAGGAGCATCTAAAATCCGTGATTTAACATGGTCAGATAAATTCTGATCCCTCAGCCAGGCGTGCCTGAAGAACTGACCCAGTGGCAGCCACCCTAGACGAGGCCTGTACAGCATCAAAACCACATTGCAAAGAATGCTTACCCACCTGTTCAGAAACATGTACTAAATCTTGCAACTCTTTACAATCAATACCTTCCGCCAGAGCATCAACCTTAGACTTCAATTGTGAAAGGAGATAGTTTTGGTATTTTAACATGTGAAACTGGCAATTCAAAGCCCTCATAGCTAGAGTGGAAGAAGTATAAACTTTCTTTCCCCATCTATCCAAAGCCTTGGCCTCTTTGTCTGAGGGAACCGGATTCTTGACAACAGAAGCCTTAACACCTTTAGGCCCCTGACTAACAGTTTCTGGGTCTGCCCTAGGACTCTTAAAAGATACTTATGAGCTTCAGGCACCCTGTAATATCTATCCGGTTTAACAGGAGCAGGAGGCAAAGAATCAGGATTAAGAGAAGCCTCTGCAAAAACATCTTCCACCACATCTAAAACCGGAGGTATAGCCAAAGGCCTATGCTGGGGTAAAAACAAAAATTCTCTAAGCCTTTTCCTGGAATCAGAGAAGTCCTGACCTTCCCACTTAAAATGCTCCCTCATAGAATGAAGAGTTTCTGAAAAAGAAAAATCCTCAGGAGGAGAAGCAGAAGGAGTAGAATCAACCACATCAGAATCAGAATAAGGAGAATACTCCTGCAAGTCTTCAGCCGAAGACTCTGAAACATCCGAAGCCTGCTCAAAACTCCCAGGCTCAGGCTCCACCCTAGGTCTCTTATCCGGAGGGGGCAAAGAACCCCTAATCAAAGAAATCAAATCTTCTGCCATTTTAAGCATATGCTTCTTGGGCACAGTTCCAGAAGAACTAGGGGTGACACCAACTGAAGCTGAACCTGGCCTGCCTCTGGGAGAAGCCTTGGAAACAGAAGGAGAGGGCCTAGCCACCCTAGGAAGGGAGGGAGTATAGTAACCTGAGAAGCCCCTTCAGCCTGACCTGCCTCCTGAGAGGCCACATCTTGCAATAATAAAGTCTCTCCCTGGGAACCCAAAGAAACCTCCGGTGGAGCCACCGGCTCCACCGACACCTCTAAAGAACCGGCGTCCGGTACAGACGGTTCTTCTAGCCTAGGCTTAACTGCTTTGTCCTTGCGCTTCCTCGAAGAAGCGGGCGTCGGAGCATCCGACGGCATTTTATAATTGCACCGCTTCCCAAAGACTAACCTGGCACAATCCAACCTTCTCTTTATAGTGCGTTTATTGAATCTAGCACAAGAGCGACACCCAACAACGTCGTGCTCAGGCCCTAAGCAAGGAATACACAAAGTATGATAATCTCTATGCGGTATCTGTTTCCCACAAGAAATGCAATTATTGACTTTTTCTGACATCCGTAAATCACTGAGGCAAGAAAAACTAAAATATTCCCAACGGGTACTTAGCCAACTTTGAACTCGGTCTGAAACTTCGAAATCGAAAAATCTCAGAACGCCAACCGGCACTTGCAATGCTGCTTCTGCATCGGACCATGCGGCAAAAAAGACTGAGGATATGACGTCGGTCATGCGCATTTGTACCCTGACGTCCTGATGTCAGTCAAATGCGCCTTGACCGACGTCAGCCTTATACTTTGATATTCGGGCCAACCGAGGACAGCGGACTACCCAAGTGTAAGGACTGCAGCAATGTGAGATGAAGAATATCGAAAATTTCAGGAGTCGGCCGACCGGCACTTGCGAACTGCTTCTGCTTCGGGCACCGCACGGCAAGAAAGACTGATGTAATGGTGTCTGCTGCATGCTTTATACCCCTGACTACGTGACGTCATGGACAACGAGACTGCAACCGACGCAGGACCCAAGACTTTGATAATCAGGCCGACTGAGGGCTACCTGCAGGCAGATAACCCAAATGTAATGACTGCAACAGTGAAACATGAAGAACATCAATGTAGAAATAAGTAATGAAAGGCCAAGTGCTACAGTGGTTAAGGTGTATGCCTTTCAACCACAAGGTGCAAGGTTTGATTCTCACCACTGGAAAGAGTCTTACAGATTGAAGATGTATATGGGGTTGGAAGGGTAGCCTAATGGTTAAGTTGTTTGCCTTACAAACACAAGGTGCAGGGTTTGAGTCTCACAAGTGATAATTGGCTAGGCTTAAAAATGGCTCGCAAGGGCAGTTAGCCTAGTACTAATCTATGAACCTAATCTATGAAGATAAACAAACTGTGTTTCACTTCTGAGTTTAAGATTTTATACCATTTGGCCCTCTTTTGGGTATGCAGCAGCAGTTGTACCTGGTCTTTTCTTTGTATCTAAGCTTCACTCTGTGTGAAGGCAGAATACCACTCAAGACCAGAATTTTATCTGTATTTGATAAATGCACAGTGAGACTCAGTATTTCTCTTTACAGGTCTACTTTGCTTCACTGAAATCTCATTTCACTGAATTTGAATTCACCCTGACCAAATCATTGAAAGCTCACATTACTGAAAACTCATTTCACCGAATCTCATTTCACTCAAGTACTGGCACTGTGTAGAGTACTGTAAGGCAAGTAAAAGGTATATATGCTATTTTCCCCACTGTAGTGCGATCCTGGAGTTAGTATATATAGTTGGGGGGGCATAGCCCCCATATTAGGGAGTGTGGGGTGCATAGCTCCCCACCTAGTTTGGTTTCACCGAAAGCTTCAAAACAATACATTTTAAAACAGAGACATGTATACTTACAACACCAATGACTAACTCTTTGCAGAAGACCATATAAACCCAAACGAATTGGGGGGTCTGTGCCCCCTGCTTCTCCCTAACTATATATACTAAAGTACAGTTTTGTACCTACCATAAATGTAGATGTTCAAGTGTACACCCTGCTGCAGTCATCACACTTGGGTTATCTTGTCGTCAGGCAGTCCCGCAGTCGGTCTGAATTCCAAAGTCTTGGTCCGGCATCGGTTGCTGTTGCTTCTTCCCTGACGTCAGTGCGCCAGGGGTATATATATAATGCATCCGAAGCCATTTTCTTCAGTTTTTCTTGCCCCAGATGGCAGGTGCCCCCAAAAAGGTGGTCAGTAATTAGTACCAATTTAAGATAGTTTAGCACAAACATAAAATTCCTCCAGCTATAAGCAAATACATCAGGAAGGTATTGTAAAGATTTAGCCAGTTAGATCAGAGGGGATGGAGGGAGGGTAACCTGGACTGCAGCAGGGTGTACACTCGAACATCTACATTTATGGTAGGTACAAAACTGTACTATGTTCATCGCGTTACCCTGCTGCAGTCATCACACTTGGGTAGAATCCCAAAGCTAAGGATGGGTGGAGGAGTCAAAGAGGGTTAGAGGAGGCTAGAAGGCCCTGCAGAACTGCAGTGGCGAAGCCAGCTCTAATCTTAGAGTAAAGTGGTAAGTGATAGTGTTTGGTGAAGGTGTGTACTGAACTCCAAGTTGCAGCTTCCAAAATCTCCTTGGTTGGAACCCCCCTGAGGAAGGCTGTAGATGTAGCTGTTGTCCTGGTAGAGTGGGGCCTTATGGTAGCAGGAACTGGTTTTCCATGATGGGTATAGCAAAAACGAATGCAATGTCCTATCCATTTGGAAATGGTTTGTTTTGATATAGCCTTCCCTTGTGAAGCTGTAGCATAGGATACAAAGAGCTGGTCAGATTTTCTGAAAACCTTAGTTTTATCTAAGTAGTAATGAAGTTGCCTGTGAATGTCCAAGGAATGTAGGAGTCTTTCTCCTTTGTTCTGTGGATTTGGAAAGAAGGTGGGTAAGTGGATGGTTTGATTTAAAGCCACACTGGAAACCACCTTAGGCATGAAGGAAGGATTAGTTCGTAGAGAAACTCTGTCTAGATGGAAAATGAGGAAAGGTTCCACTGCCATTAGTGCCTGCAGCTCTGAGACTCTTCTGGCTGAAGTTATTGCTAGCAGCAGGACACTCTTTCATGACAAACTTTAGATCAGCAGAGAAAGCTGGTTCAAAGGGAGGTAGCGTAAGTTTTTCCAGAACAAAATTGAGGTCCCATGTTGGTGTAGGTGCTCTCCTGGGGGGCCTAATGTTTTTTGCCCCCCTGAGGAACTGCCTTAGAAGTGGATGTGAAAATAAGTGTGGATCCGTGTTGTAGTGGGCTGAAATAGCTGATGCGTGGATTTTAATGGAAGAAAAAAAGTCCTTTGTGCAACATCTCAGTTAAATACTGTAGAACCTGAGGCATGTGAGGCTGAAGTGTATTTTGGCCTTTAGCTTGGTTCCAGGCGCAAAACCTTTTCCATCTGTCCGAGTAGGCCTTCCTGGTGCTGGGCCTCCTAGCTTCCAGAATAACATCCATAACTGCTTGAGGAAGAGGAGCTGGCTGGATGCTTAGGTGATTTTCCATGCAGCCAAATTTAAGGTTTTGAGCTGGCTGTGTAGAATCTGATTGTTTTGCTGTGTGAGCAAATGGGCAATTTGTGGTAAAATCCAAGGTGGGCCCTGGGCCATATTCCTTAACAGCGGGTACCAGTGCTGACGTGGCCAGTCTGGGGCTATGAGTATCAGTTGTGGTCTCTCCTTTCTGACTTTCAGAAGCACCTTTGTGAGAAGAGGCAATGGAGGGAAGGCATATACTGTCAGGTTTTTCCAACTGAATGAGAGTGCGTCCACTTTCCAAGCTTGATGGTGAAGTGTCCTTGTACAAAATTTTGTTAGCTGATAGTTTTGGGGGCTGGCAAACAGGTCTATGTCTGGGAGGCCCCATTTTTGAGTTATCATTGCAAATACTTGTGGATCCAGTTTCCACTCGTGGGGATCCATGATGTTTCTGCTGAGGTCGTCTGCCAATGTGTTCTTTTTTCCTGGCAGGAATTGAGCTTGTAACTGAACTTGGTAAGCCAGTGCTGTGTTCTACAAGGTCATTGCTTGCCTGCATAGAGGGTAGGAGTGTGTACCCCCTTGTTTGTTTATGTACCACATTACTGTGGTGTTGTCCGTCTTTATTGTAAGTTGTCCTGGCTGTAATAGGTTCTTGAAGGCTGTCAGAGCATTCTGTACAGCTAGCATCTCTTTTTGATTGATGTGCAGATTCCTTTGATCTGCAGTCCATATGCCTTGAACGCACTGTCCTGCCATGTGTGCACCCCAGGCGTAGACCGATGCATCTGTTGTCATAGTTTGCCAGGCTGGGGGCAAGGTGAAAGGCTGACCCTTGTTGAGGTGACATGCCTGTGACCACCATAGAAACTCCTGTTGTAGGCAGGGAATGAGAGATATCATTGTGTCCAAGCTGTGGCTGTGTTGAGACCATACGCTTTTTAGGTACCACTGTAATTTCCTCATATGCAGCTTTGCAAATGGTATTAGTAGTATGCAAGATGCCATGAAGCCCAAGGCCTGCAGAATTTTTCTTGCAGGGAGTTGGGTCTTTGTTGCCATTGTTTTGAAATATTGAGTCAGTTGTACTTGTTTGTCTGGCGTCAGTATAAGCCTTCTGGGCCATTGTATTCAAGCTGGCACCCAGGAATGTCATATTTTGTGAGGGTACTAGTTTTGATTTTTTTTCGTTTACTGTGTACCCCAGGCAACTTAGAAGATATTTTACAAAAGCCAGATGTTGTAAGAGGATGTCCTTACTTTCTGCTTGGATGAGGCAGTCGTCCAGGTATGGGTATATTTGAATTCCTCTTTGTCTGCAGTATGCAATTACTGGTGCCAGGCATTTTGTGAAGACCCTGGGCGCAGTGGATAAGCCAAATGGCAATGCAGAGAATTGGTAATGGGTTGAACCTGCAATGAAACGGAGGTATCTTCTGCAACTTTGTCTGACAGGGACATGCAGGTATGCCTCCTTGAGGTCCAACATTACTATCCATGCTTTCTTGCCCAACATGGGAGGAAGCTGATGTAGTGTTAGCATCTTGAATTTGGGTACTTGTAAGAAGGTGTTTAGAATTGAAAGGTCCAGAATTGGTCTCCAGGCATTGTCCTTTCTGGGGACTAGAAAGAGTCTTGAGTAAAATCCTTGGCCTTGCTCCCGTGTAGGTACCAGTTGAATGGCTCTCATGTCCATGAGAGCTGTAATTTGTTTTTGTGCCTCTGCCCATTGATTTTGTGGCAGGTTTGGCATTCCTCTTTTCATTGGCAAGGTGTGGAAATGGAATCTGCATCCTCGTGAAATTATGTCTAGGACCCATTTGTCCTTTGTGACAATGTGCCAGTTGCCTGAAAAAAGTGCGAGTTTTCCTCCCAAGGGAGCTGCCAAGAGTGTTGCTTGGCCATATGAGGTGCAAGTCATTGAGTTTGCCTTCTAGTAGTTTGGGGCCTGTCTTCTCCTCCCTTCTGTGTTGTAGTGCCCCATTGTCGAGGTTTGTATTGGGCTTTTGGTTGCCCTCTGCCTCTTGGACATCTGTATTTACCCCTCTGTGGTCTGTCAGTAGCTGGAAAGGACCAATTTTTTGTTGGCCAATTTCTGCTAAAGCGAGGGGGCTGTACCTGTAGAAAATCTTTGACTGTCTGCATAGATTTTGCCTGATCCTCCATTTTCTTTAAGACTTCTTCTGCTTTAACTCCAAATAGGACATCCTGCTGTAAGGGAGCATCTAGAAGCTTTGCTTTAACATGATCAGGCAGAGTTTGTTCCTTTAACCAAGCATGCCTACGTATAACAGACCCAGTGACAGCTGCTCTGCAGGAAGCCTCTAAAGAATCAAACCCACATTGTAAAGTATGTTTGCCCACCTGTTCAGTTGCATGCAACAGATCCTGCATTTCTTTCAATTCAGACTGTTGAGGGAGTGTGCTCATTTTTGTCTTAACTGAGACATTAGAAATTGCTGATATTTTAGCATGTGAAATTGACAATTTAGTGCTCTCATAGCTAGAGTGACTGAGGTGTAAACCTTTTTCCCCCACCTGTCTAGTGCTCTGGAGTCCCTTTCAGAGGGTACAGGATTTTTTGCCATAGAAGCCTTAGCCCCTTTGGGACCCTGGGAGATAGTCTCTGGATCAGCAACAGGGCTTTTATAAAGGAATTTGTGGGAGTCAGGCACTCTATAGTATCTGTCTGGTTTGGCTGGAACAGGAGGCAGAGAATCTGGATTCAAACTAGATTCTAAGTAAACATCATCCACAATGTCTAAAACTGGGGGGGGGGGTGGCAAGAGGTCTGTGCTGGGGGAGTAAAAGAAACTCTCTGAACCTTTTCTTTGAGTCAGAGTAGTCCTGACCTTCCCAGTGAAAATGTTCCCTCATAGTGTGTAAAGTTTCCCCAAAGGAGTAGTCTTCAGGGGGAGAAGCTGAGGGAATGGAATCCTCAGCATCAGAATCTTTATAAGGGGGAAAAGAGTAATCTTGGTCCTCAGAGGAGCCTGAGGAAATAGACACTTGATCAGAGGAGGCATAATCTTCCACTTGTCTAGGCCTTTTGTCGGGTGGGGGCTGGGAACCCCTGATTAAAGAGATTAAATCTTCCGCCATTTTAAGCAACTGTTTCTTAGGCATGGGGCCTTGAACTGGAGACTGAAGTGCAGTCTTTTTTGGTTTAATAGGAGTCTTAAGCTTAGGATACATTTTCATGGTGAGCGTCGTCGGTCTGAAGACGCCTTCAGAAACCAAAGGTGTTTCTGCAGCACCGACATCTCTTTCTGCAGTGTCGTCGGTAGGGGCTAAACAAAATGGCTGCGTCGGCCTAGCACTCTCCGCCAAAGGCTCCGAAGCGGTCTCGGGTTCCAAATCTGCGGTAGCCAGGGACTGCGTAGGAGCCTCACTGAAAACCGGAGACCGGCCCAGCCGAGGCCTCTGAGTCTGGCTTGGGTCTAGGCTGCCTGTCCTTATCCTTGTGTTTTTTGTGCAAGCCGGTAGTCGGTTGCTCCGACGGCATTGTGTAGTTAAATTTTCTACCGAAGTAGTGCCGTGTGAAATCAAAGCGTCTTTTTATAGTACGCTTATTGAACCTAGCACAAAAATGACAACCAGTGACGTCGTGGTCTGGGCCTAGGCAAGGTATACAGTAAGAATGAAAATCCTTATGAGGTATTTGCCTCCCACAAGAAATACAATTGTTAACTTTTTCTGACATCGGTCTGAGGCAAGAAAAGTTTCCCCAACGGGGTACTTAGCTTTATTGAAGACTTCGGATTTGAAATTCGACTTCGAAAATCTCAGGAGTCGGCCGACCGGCACTTGCGAACTGCTTCTGCTTCAGGCACCGCACGGCAAGAAAGACTGAAGAAAATGGCATCGGATGCAGTATATATACCCCTGGCGCACTGACGTCAGGGAAGAAGCGACAGCAACCGACGCCGGATCAAGACTTTGGAATTCAGGCCGACTGCGGGACCGCCTGACGACAAGATAACCCAAGTGTGATGACTGCAGCAGGGTAACACGATCTCCAGGATCGCACTACATTGGGGAAAAAGGCATATACCTTTTAGTTACTACATTTGGGAAAAAGGCATATACCTTTTAGTTGCCTTACAGTACTCTACACAGTACCAGTACTTCATTCAGTGAAATGAGATTCGGTGAAATGAGGTTTCAGTAATGTGAGCTTTCAGCGATTTGGTTAGGGTGAATTGAAATTCAGTGAAATGAGCTTTCAATGAAACAAAGTAGACTCCTCTTTACATCTCTCAGGGTTGAGCTCCAGAATTCATTCACAACCATGTGGGCTACCAGTATGTCATATCATATCATATTGACTGGAGAGCCCTTATAACATTGTGGATTCTGGTACCAAAGACAGAAAGAACCGTCATGCTATCTTTGTCCAGCTTCATAAGGAATGAATCAGTACACCAGTTACCAGCCACCAATTACTAAAACATTTTTATTTGTACTTACAAACTTAGAGGAAATTTTACAGTTCATCTCCTGGTGACTCGGGTATGTTAAGTGGTGATGCTGTGCTAGTAGATTTTTACTAATATTTTCCTCATTATAGAAGGCTTTGAAAGCAATTTTACAGTCTCTGCATACATCAGCTTTGTGTGTTTATGCAGCTATACATGTGTGTGGGAGGGGAGTATCTGAGGAAGTGTCTTTGTTAAAACTCTATAATTTTTTGAACCACATCTTTCCTCCTCGCGGAGTCCTGGAAAAGGTTCTTTGAAGAGTAGAAAAGCGGATTGCCATGGCAGATAGGGTCTTACAATCATATTCGCTTGTGGTGAATATCTCCTTAACCTTAAGTCCAAACAAAGTGGAACCATCAAAGGGGGAATTAAGGAAGGATATCTTGAAGCTTTCTGCAAACAAACACATCTAGGCAGAGCAGTGTACAGCTGTGCCGGTACCTGCTGCCCTAGCCATTCCATCAACTGCATTGGAAAGCAAGTGCATATAAATGTTAGGGAGAGAATTTAAGGTAGATAGCTGGGATTCCACATTCTTTTGGATATCTGACAGCAAGTTACTGAAAAAGAATTGCTGATCTCCTTGGCCAATTCTCTCTGGAAATATCTAATATGGGCAAGATAAGTCAATGTTCTCAAAGAAAAAATATCACTGAAGTGCAAGTCTGTTTCCCAAATCTCTCCAGAGCCCTATATTCCTTATTAGGGGTGGACACACATACTCTCTTCAGACAGCTCTTTCTTCATGGCTGCCATTATGACCACAGCATCTACACCAGGCCCTTTACTCCGTGAGTTCTATCCTTTGTTGGTGCTTAAATCTTGCCCGGCTTCCTGGGAATTGGCCCTAGTGTATGAATCTCCTTCTAGCCCTCTGAGCCACCAAATCAATGAGGACATTAGCAGGGGAACCACCCAGGCAGTAGAAGAGTTGGCATCAAAAGCCTGCAGGAACACAGATTCTTCCAGGGGAAAGTACTTCAGTGGACCATCTTCCATTCTACTTCAGTTCTAGGATTTCAATAAAGAAAATGTCTCCATAGGAGGATTTAGGGGAACCCAGCCTTTCATCCAAATCTGTCTCTTCTGTGACAGATTCCAGTGATGAATCTTAAGTGCTTCCATTTCAAAGACTGTTGCCTATGAAACTGCCATTAAGGAACTTCAGGCAATAGGTTAGAATCAATCTAGGAACTCAGTGGGAGAACTTCCCTGAGGACTTTGGCAAATGATTGCTCCCGTCAATGTGAAGCAGTGAACTGAAGTCCAAAGCAATATATACAGGGGGTTGGGTCGGATCCAAATAAAATGAAGACACCTCTTCTCTTGGCTTGGAGAGAAACAGCTGGAAAGCCTCAAAAGCCTAAGCGGAAATAGTCGTTGAGGAGATCTCTCTAATGGAGGGTGGGGGGGACAAAGACAGTACCAGAGGCTCCGACCCACCCCTAATGCCAACATCACAGCCGATGCTCTAAGAGGAAGCAAAGGATCCAAAAGTTTCATAGTTGAGCAATCCCCTTGGGCACCAGCCCCAACACTTCTGCACCAACTATCACCCCAATCCAACAAGGTCAGAGACTGAAGGATTGTCGGAGCCAAAGCAGACGGCACTATCTGCGTCAATTTAGGTGCTCCAAGAATGTTCAGATCCAAAGGCTTCTGTTCAGAAGACTGGACCTGCAATGGAGTCATTGGTGGAGGGGTCATTAGCACTGTTATTGGCTTGATATACAGGGATAGAGCTGAGGACCCCCAACTGTATTTGCATTTGCAAAAATCTCCACAACATTTTGTCAATGCTGGCTTTGGTACAGCTCCTTGAAGAATGGGCAGACCTTGAGGAAAAGTTGACTGAGTAAGCCCTGGACCAATGTTGGAGTATCAGTGAATTGAGACAGGGACTAACCAAGCTCCAGGTAAAAAAGTAGTAGGGGTGAAGCAGAATGGATCCATGTAGGCTCTAGATTCGAAGATTTTGGTACTTTCTGCGCTAGATCTACACAATCTATTGGGTTGGAAGACCATTTTTTGGCCTTCCCGAGCCCTATCTCTGGTGTCTTGCTCTCCGAAGTAGACTCCTTCTCTTTGGAGAGGTCTCATTTCTATATTTCAGATAGACGTAGAGGAAGAATGGGATGTCACTGTTTTACTACACTGAGCTGGAAGAAGACCCTTCAAAATTAACTTACCCCCGCTACTCTGAAGGGCTTTGTGACCAAAAGAAGGACAAGCTTCACAGTCTGTCCCCAAATGAAGTAGACATAAAGGGAGAGGGGGCCATGAGGAAATTTGTGGCCACATTTTGAGCATTTTGTAAAACTTTTATCAGCCATGCAGTTAGGGTAAAAAAACGTCAGGCACACACACAACACACTAATGTTTAAATTTCAATAAAAGGAAAAAAATCACCAACTCCAATGGAAAACTCTTCTAAAAAACTAAAACAATCTAACACTATGTAAATATCTAATTATGAAATCCTGTTGTTCAACTATTACCTAAACATATTACCTAAATTAGTCAAAAGGACAATGGGTAGGAAAGGAAGGGTATAAAGCACCAGGTAAAGCTATAAGGAATAAAGATTAAGTGAAAACATTTTGGAAAAGACTTATCCTGAAAGGAAATCAGAGCCCTTGCAACTGTTTGGTTCAGGCAGCAAACATGATCTGAAGTAATTTGATGAAGGAAGGGGAATACTGAGTATGGGAGGAGCCACAGCCCTGGTTCTAAAGGTTTAAAGGTGCTTAGACCAGATCAGAGTCTAAACGGTTGAATCAGATGAATATGGACACCATCAGATCTGTATTTTATTTATCCTTGTCTTACAACATTCATGATCTACTAGTCCTATATTTAGTTTCCCATCCTTTCACATATAATCCTAAATATATCATATTCCATGGAGTAAGAAGCAAAGATGGCATGGGTCTGGGGAGGCTTTGGGTAATAAGGATCGTAGAATAAGAAAAGAAGGAGGGGGTACAGCCTGTTTGAGTCACAGTAGAACACCCGGACCTCTTTCCCTTGCTGATCTTGCCTTTGTCTTGCTTGCAGTAGAAAGGTCAGAACTTGAGAAGCAATTCCTGTTGAACTTAGGTTAGTCGCTTGACTATTTGCATGGTCTTTCAAAGAAGTTTTCAGATGGGGTCCAAAGAGGAATTCCTTATCAAGGGTTGTATTTAAGAGCCTTAATGCTTTTACATGCTTTGGCAGGGACTGTGCCCAGGTATGTCACAGAAAACTGATCGTGTTTGTTGCTGCTCTGCATAATGCATCCACTGTATCACATCTACACAATTTAGAGAGAGCTTTGCAATTCCAACCTGGAATGTCAGGTCAAATAAGGACCTGAAAAGGAGATGCTGCAGTTATCACCTTCTGCCCCTCCTTCCTCAAACACTATGTCTGATTTTAGACCTGGGCATGAGGTCTATGTGCTGGCACACAAGGGATGTACGAGTGCAAAAATCCTCACAGCTTTCATGCCCCAGAGTACACTGAGGCTTAATATTCTGAGGAGAGACTCCAGTAGGAGCCAGAGGAGAAAGAAAAAGGTAAGAAGAGATTCCACTTCAGCCAAAGGAAATAAAGAGAAAAACAGGGGGGGACTGAGGTGCATATACTGCAAAAGTGG